>NC_083726.1:13186136-13489166 GCF_028564815.1 Eubalaena glacialis
GAAAAAGAATTCAGAGTAATGATAGTAAAGATGATCCAAAATCTTGGAAATAGAATGGAGAAAATACAAGAAACGTTTAAGAAGGACTGAGAAGAACTGAAGAGTAAACAAACAATGATGAACAACACAATAAATGAAATTAAAAATTCTCTAGAAGGAATCAATAGCAAAATAACTGAGGCAGAAGAACGGATAAGTGACCTGGAAGATAAAATAGTGGAAATAACAACAGCAGAGCAGAATAAAGAAAAAAGAATGAAAACACCTGAGGAGGATCTCAGAGACATCTGGGACAATATTAAATGTACAAACATTTGAATTAGAGGGGTCCCAGAAGAAGAAGAGAAAAAAAAGGGACTGAGAAAATATTTGAAGAGATTATAGTTGAAAACTTCTGTAATATGGGTAAGGAAATAGTCGATCAAGCCCAGGAAGCACAGAGAGTTCCATACAGGATAAGTGCAAGGAGAAGCATGTCAAGACACATATTAATCATACTATCAAAAATTAAATACAAGGAAAAAATAATAAAAGCAGCAAGGGAAAAGCAACATTAACATACAAGGGAATACCCATAAGGTTAACAGTTGATCTTTCAGCAGAAACTCTGCAAGCCAGAAGGGAATGGCAAGACATATTTAAAGTGATGAAAGGGAAAAATCTACAACAAGATTACCAGAAAGGATCTCGTTCAGATTCGACAGAGAATTAAAACATTTACAGACAAGCAAAAGCTAAGAGAATTCAGCACCACCAAACCAGCTCTACAACAAATGCTAAAGGAACTTCTCTAGGCAGGAAACAAAGGAAAAGACTTACAATAACACCCAAAACAATTAAGAAAATGGTAATAGGAACATATATATCGATAACTACCATAAATGTAAATGGATTAAATGCTCCAACCAAAAGACACAGATTGGCTGAATGGATACAAAAACAAGACTCGTACATATGCTGTCTACAAGAGACCCACTTCAGACCTAGGGACACATACAGACTGAAAGTGAGGGGATGGAAAAAGATATTCCATGCAAATGGAAATCAAAAGAAAGCTGGAGTAGCTATTCTCATATCAGACAAATAGACTTTAAAATAAAGAATGTTACAAGAGGCAAAGAAGGACACTACATAATGATCAAGGGATCAATCCAAGAAGAAGATATAATAATTGTAAATATTTATGCATCTAACATAGCACCTCAATACATAAGGCAAATGCTAACAGCCATAAAAGGGGGAATCAACAGTAGCACAATAATAGTAGGGGACTTTAACACCCCACTTTCACCAATGGATAGATCCTCCAAAATAAAAATAAATAAGGAAACACAAGCTTTAAATGATACATTAAGCAAGATGGACTTAATTGATATTTATAGGACTTTCCATCCAAAAACAGCAGATTACACTTTCTTCTCAAGTGCCCATGGAACATTCTCCAGGATAGATCATATCTTGGGTCACAAATCAAGCCTTGGTAAAGTTAAGAAAATTGAAATTGTATCAAGTATCTTTTCTGATCATGACACTATGAGACTAGATATCAATTACAGGAAAAAATCTGTGAACAATACAAACACATGGAGGCTAAACAATTCACTACTAAATAACCAAGAGATCACTGAAGAAGTCAAAGAGGAAATAAAAAAATACTTAGAAACAAACAACAATGAAAACACAATGACCCAAAACTTATGGAATGCAGCAAAAACAGTTCTAAGAGGGAAGTTTATAGCAATACCATCCTACCTCAAGAAACAAGAAAATCTCAAATAAACATTCTAACCTTACATCTAAAGCAATTAGAGAAAGAAGAACAAAAAACCTGCAAAATTAGCTGAAGGAAAGAAATCATAAAGATCAGATCAGAAATAAATGAAAAAGAAATGAAGGAAACGATAGTAAAGATCAATACAACTGAAAGCTGGTTCTTTGAGAAGATAAACAAAATTGATAAACCATTAGCCATACTCATCAAGAAAAAAAGGGAGAAGATTCAAATCAATAGAACTAAAAATGAAAAAGGAGAAGTAACAGCAGAAATACAAAGGATCATGAGAGATTACTACAAGCAACTATATGCCAATAAAATGGACAACCTGGAAGAAATGGACAAATTGTTAGAAAAGCACAACCTTCTGAGACTGAACCAGGAAGAAATAGAAAATATAAACAGACCAATCACAGGCACTGAAATTGAGACTGTGATTAAAAATCTTCCAACAAACAAAAGCCCAGGACCAGATGGCTTCACAGGCAAATTCTACCAACATTTAGAGAAGAGCTAACACCTATCCTTCTCAAACTGTTCCAAAATATAGCAGAGGGAGGAACACTCCCAAACTCATTCTACGAGTCCACCATCACCCTGATACCAAAACCAGACAAAGATGCCACAAAAAAAGAAAACTACAGGCCAATATCACTGATGAACATAGATGTAAAAATCCTCAACAAAATACTAGCAAACAGAATCCAACAGCACATTAAAAGGATCATATACCATGATCAAGTGGGGTTTGTCCCAGGAATGTAAGGATTCTTCAATATACACAAATCAATCAATGTGATACACCATACTAACAAACTGAAGGAGAAAAACCATATGATCACCTCAATAGATGCAGAAAAAGCTTTAAAAAAATTCAACACGATTTATGATAAAAACCCTCCAGAAAGTAGGCATAGAGGGAACTTACCTCAACATAATAAAGGCCATATATGACAAACCCACAGCCAACATCGTTCTCAATGGTGAAAAACTGCAACCATTTCCACTAAGATCAGGAACAAGACAAGGTTGCCCACACTCAGCACTATTATTCAACATAGTTTTGGAAGTTTTAGCCACATGAATCAGAGAAGAAAAAGAATTAAAAGGAATCCAATTTGGAAAAGAAGAAGTAAAACTGTCACTGTTTGCAGATGACATGATACTATACATAGAGAATCCTAAAGATGCTACCAGAAAACTACTAGAGCTAATCAATGAATTTGGTAAAGTAGCAGGATACAAAATTAATGCACAGAAATCTCTTGCGTTCCTATACACTAATGATGAAAAGTCAGAAACAGAAATTAAGGAAACACTCCCATTTACCATTGCAACAAAAAGAATAAAATACCTAGGAATAAACCTACCTAAGGAGACATGAGACCTGTATGCAGAAAACTATAAGACACTGATGAAAGAAATTAAAGATGATACAAATAGATGGAGAGATATACCATGTTCTTGGATTGGAAGAATCAATATTGGGAAAATGACTATACTACCGAAAGCAATCTACAGATTCAATGCAATCCCTATCAAACTACCAAGGGCATTTTTCACAGAACTAGAACAAAATATTTCACAATTTGTATGGAAACACAAAAGACCCTGAATAACCGAAGCAACCCTGAGAAAGAAAAACGCAGCTGGAGGAATCAGGCTCCCTGACTTCAGACTATACTATAAAGCTACAGTAATCAAGACAGTATGGTACTGGCACAAAAACAGAAATACAGATCAATGGAACAGGATAGAAAGCCCAGAGATTAAACCCACACACATATGGTCACCTTATCTTTGATAAAGGAGGCAAGAATATACAATGGAGAAAAGACAGCCTCTTCAATAAGTGGTGCCGGGTAAACTGGACAGCTACATGTAAAAGAATGAAATTAGAACACTCCCTAACACCATACACAAAAATAAACTCCAAATGGATTAAAGACCTAAATGGAAGGCCAGACACTATAAAACTCTTTGAGGAAAACATAGGCAGAGCACTCCATGACATAAATCACAGCAAGATCCTTTTTGACCCACCTCCTAGAGAAATGGAAATAAAAACAAAAATAAACAAATGGGACCTAATGAAACTTAAAAGCTTTTGCACAGCAAAGGAAACCATAAGCAAGATGAAAAGACAACCCTCAGAATGGGTGAAAATATTTGCAAAGGAAACAACTGACAAAGGATTAATCTCCAAAATATACAAGCAGCTCTTGCAGCTCAATATCAATAAACAAAGAACCCAATCCAAAAATGGGCAGAAGACCTAAATAGACATTTCTTCAAAGAAGATATACAGATGGCCAACAAACACATGAAAGGATGCTCAACATCACGAATCATTAGAAAAATGCAAATCAAAGCTACAATGAGGTATCACCTCACACCCGTCAGAATGGCCACCATCAAAAAATCTACAAACAATAAATGCTGGAGAGGGTGTGGAGAAAAGGGAACCCTTTTGCACTGTTGGTGGGAATGTAAATTGATACAGCCACTATGGAGAACAGTATGGAGGTTCCTTAAAAAACTAAAAATAGAACTACTATATGACCCAGCAATCCCACTACTGGGCATATACCCTGAGAAAACCATAATTCAAAAAGAGTCATGTACCACAATATTCATTGCAGCTCTATTTACAATAGCCAGGACGTGGAAGCAACTTAAGTGTCCATCCACAGATGAATGGATAAAGAAGATGTGGCACATATATACAATGGAATATTACTCAGTCATAAAAGGAAGTGAAATTGAGTTATTTGTAGTAAGGTGGATGGACCTAGAGACTGTCATACAGAGTGAAGTAAGTCAGAAAGAGAAAAATAAATACTTTATGCTAACACATATATATGGAATCTAAGAAAAAAAAAAAAGGTTCTGAAGAACCTAGGGGCAGGACAGGAATAAAGACGCAGACATAGAGAATGGACTTGAGGATATGGGGAGGGGGAAGGGTAGGATGCAAGGAAGTGAGAGAGTGGCATGGACATATATACACTACCAGATGTAAAATAGATAGCTAGTGGGAAGCAGCCGCATAGCACAGGGAGATCAGCTTGGTGCTTTGTGTCCACCTAGAGGGGTGGGATAGGGAGGGTGTGTGGGAGAGGCAAGAGGGAGGAGATATGGGAATGTATGTATATGTATAGCTGATTCACTTTGTTATACAGCAGAAACTAACACACCATTGTAAAGCAATTATACTCCAATAAAGATGTTTAAAAAAAAATTAGCTCTTAAGGCCCTGTTTTATTGTGGTACAGCTTGGACTATTTCCACCCATCTTGTGAGATGAATTCTGCCCCCTAACAACCAGATCTTCACTCCTCTCTCTGTGGCTTCATAAGCTCTCTTCTGCAGCATCACCCCTTGGGCAGTTCTTGTGGAAGATTGATTATAGAAATGTCCCCAATTCTCCCCTTCTCTCTGCATCTGTGCTCTTTGCCTTTGAACTTCTCCTCCTGTTAAGAGTTAGAATCTATTTTCCCATCCGGTGAATCTGACATGGCCTTGGAACTAGTCATTTTGTGCTTCCCTTCTTTCTTGGAACTTTGTCATCACCATACGATCAAGCCCAGTCTGGATGATGGGAGATATATGGGATGATGGCTGGATGATGGGGTTCAGGACTTGCTACCCCAAAATATGGCACTTTGGCATATTGAATATTTTAAGCTGAGGGTGTTTGAGAAAAATAGCAGAAGTAAGAAGGTCACTCGGATCTTCTCCCTGCCTTCTCCAGTGAAGCAATTGATAAAACCCTCATGCGAGAGGTGCCCTCCCTATATCCAGAGGAAAGGAGCATCCTTATCTCTGAAGACAAAGGGATGCTGAGAAGCATCTGAACAAACAGGTCTTACTAAGTTTCCCTTAGTTTTAAATTCTTTTTTTATTTTTTATTTTTTTTAAAAAAATATTTATTTTATTTATTTATTTTTGGCTGTGTTGGATCTTTGTTGCTGCATGCAGGCTTTCTCTAGTTGCAGCAAGTCGGGGATACTCTTCGCAGTGCACGGGCTTCTCATTGTGGTGGCTTCTCTTGTTGTGGAGCATGGGCTCTAGGCGCGCAGGCTTCAGTAGTTGTGGCACGCAGGGTCAGTAGTTGTGGTGCACGGGCTTAGTTGCTCCACAGCATGTGGGATCTTCCCGGACCAGGGTTTGAACCCGTGTCCCCTGCATTGGCAGGAGGATTCTTAAGCACTGTGCCACCAAGGAAACCCAGTTTCCCTCAGTTTACTGCATTTACTTCATACTCTTTGCCCTATCATATTTTTGTATGACAATCTACTCTTTATCAAACCTAGCATAAAAATACTCAGGTTTAACTTCTTTGGCTTTTCATTTCCTTATGAAGGTTCCTATGTCATGTAAAAGTTCTATTAAATAAATGTATATGCTTTTCTCCTTTTAATCTGTCTTTGTCAGTTTAATTTTCAGACCCCATCAGGGACCCTAAAAACATCAAGGAAAACTTTTGCCTTCCCTCCACCTCCATGTCCGTTGCTTCAGCTGATAGCCAGCCAACTGCAGGACAGGGGAGTGAATTAGATCAGCCATCCCCCAAATGACCCAGCAGCTGACCACAGACACAGCAGCAAGATCAGCTGAGATTAGCCAAGCCTGGCCCACAGACTTGGGAGAGAAGATCAAATGCTTCCTACTGTATGCCTGTGAGGTTTGGGGACTGTTTGTTACACTGCATTACTGTGGCAGTAGATAACTGATACAGGTCTGGATGATTGGTGGCCGTATCTAGCCATGTCCCTATTGCAGACAGAATTCAATCTACCCCATGTCATTACTATCATCCTTCCCCCTTGTCCTGTTATCCACCCAGCTCTGAATTTATAAGTCCCCCCCCACACCTCTTTTGCCCCTAAGGCCAAAGTGATTTTCTGCTCCCCACGATTCTTTCCCTGCCACCTCCTGGATGAGACTGCAGGGGCCAGACTTGGTCTGGAGGAACACAGCACTAGCCCTGAGGCTGTCTTTCTGCTGGTCTCCATTTCAAAGGACATTTGATTCTGGCACCGCCACACACAGTTTTGGGCTTAATGATATCTCAGTGCTCCCACTAGAAAAGCCCTGGTTTTTCCAAGGGTATATAACTTAGCTATTATGACTCACTCTAGGGTAGAACTGGGCAAACAAGTCCTACCGCCTGAAGGCGATTTTGATTTTTAAATTATGAAATAAATCATCCTGAGCTTGTATGTTTTCTTGGGGTTGTTTTTGTTTTTCTCTTTTGCTCCAAAACTTCCACAGTAGCTCTCTGGTTTGAAATTATTTATCACTTGGCTCTCTTCTCATCCAATTTATCACGTGGCTCTCTTCTCATCCAAACTGTATTTGTTTTGTAAAATGACAAATCACCCCTGTACACTCCAGGCCAGAACCTTGTACCAAGTGGCACCTGTGGGCACAGAAAGGATTGAAAATAAAACAACGGAGGTTAGCTTCAGTTCAGCAGTGCAGCTAAGGGTCCCAGGGGTAGAAGGAAAAAAGAAAGAATTCCCAAACCATGTTAGTATGGGGATAGGGTTTGAATACACATTTGCTTGACACTGACATACCTGCTTTGGTGGATCTGCTTTTCTTATTATGTCCTTGTCTTGGTCTCCTCATTTAAAAAAATCCCCAGAGGGTTGTTGTGAACACCAAATGTTTTAACCAGAGGTCAGACACCTCCCAGAAATGATGGAGCTATTATTCAGGGCTCTCAAATCCACAAGTGTTCCAGAACTGTCTGTAGAATAGATGGATACGGTGTCTCACAAATTCACATGTTCATCTTTGTATTAAATGTATAAAGAGTCACCACCACACATGTGAAATTCTATTTTGATTAAGAAAGCAGAAATTCATTCAACAGCATCTCTAACTTCATCATAGATTTTAGCCATTAGGCACCTTTTCCATTAGTGAGTATGAATACATGACTTCTACCAGGAGGGAGGAAGTTGGCTACATTTTACTTTGTTATATACGAGTCTTAGCACTTGAAACTTATAGGAAATAAGTTCAGATATACAAGGAGAAAGGGTACCTGAGTGATTGGGCATGAGGAATGGTGGGAGGATGAAGTATATTCCTCTTGGGGGTGTTGACCAGATTTACGGATGAACTAAGATAGCTGCTAAGGTTGCAAGTCTGGGAAAGCAACAACAAAACGTCAGTGGCAGGTTCCTGGCTGGCTCAGAGCCACGGCCACCAACTATGGGGTAACTGCGTTGAGGAAGATGACAGACAGCTTGAATTAGGAGAGCTGGGAGAAAGTGATGATCTGGCTACCCATTGGCTAACACACTAATGTGATCTCCAGACTTGTCACATAAGGTAACTAAGGTCTTTTTGCTTAAGCCCCTGTTATTTGGGTCTTCTGGTACTTGTGGTCGAAAGCGTTCCCAAGTGTTTGCTGAATATGAATCTGTATTGCATTGTGCATCTTGAGGGTAAAATTCAGGATTAATCACACTTCAGCTCCCCACAGCCTTCAGTGCGGTGCCCATTACAGTGTTGGGCTAAAAACATGAGTTGAGTTACATTCTCTTTTCCCCCCAAAATAAGAAACCAGAATAAATCTGACGAATCTCACTGCTTCTAGTCTCTGCTGCCATCTGTCCTTTGCACGGACACCAGGCTGATGACAAAATTCCTCTTTTCTAAAACTTACCGTGGTTCCCCACAGGGTCTATAATAAAGTCAAAAATACATTGATAAGGGAGTCGAGTTTCTCAACAACTTGACCCTAACCTGTTTCCAACTTCATCTTCGTCTGCATCCAGACCAATTCTCTACGCCTTGTGCACTGCACTGGTTTCTTCGCTGTCCTCTGTCCTCTCTCCAAGCTGGGCACACACCCACGTGGTTCTCCCATCCTGGAACACCTGGTTACCTCCCCTCTATTCGTCCGAACTCCTTCATTTAAGGTAGAATGCAAGCTCTACCACCTTGTCTATTCATCCGAACCGGTAGGAGCAAGGGCTTGCTTGAAAAGGATAAGATGGATAGAAGAGACATTAAAAGGGAAAATCAACTAGATTTGGACAATTGAGCCAAAAGGACAATTCAGCCTGATCAGCTAAAAAGGGACCTGTGAATATGTCCGTACATTTGCAAGAAGTTTTAAAAGATTACCACTGAGTCTGCCCATTCGTTTAAGTGGAGTAAATCACCGCCATGGACTTTTACACTGCAAAGCTTTTTTGGGGAAATCACATCTCAGACGGCCAAACTGTAACTGTTGTGCTGAGTTCCCACCTGGCCAGAGCCCCTCCTTTTGCAAGGCTCCAGAAAAACATGATGAAGAACAAAATTATCCCTAATTGAAAAATCGTTCTTGCACCTGTGAGTTGTAAACTCTCCACTCCGGTGGGGGTCACTTACCCATTTCTGTGAGGGCTGCTAGAAACTCATAGCCACGTAGGGTCTGGCGCTTGGTTCCTGCAGCCTGCTGGTTGTTTACTTCTATTGCTCCAAGGGGGTGACTGAACATATGCATGTTTTTTTCTCTTTCTTTGGGAGAAAGCAAGAGAAGACACCTGAGTGCATAAAACCTCAGTCCAAGTTCACATACAGAGAGTTAGGGAAAGTCCACCTAAAACAATGCATGTTGTATTCGGTCAGAAATTGGAAGGGAAAAATTTCAGATAAAGCCAGATGTCAAGGAATTTCTTTTCTGGCTAGAAATGTGTGGCAGTGGCATTGGGTGTGTTAGCATCAGGAGAAGAGAGAATCAGTACTTGCTGAACTATTATGTGCAAGATGCTTTGTAGGCTTTCTCATTGAATCTTTGTGATAAACTGAGAGGCGGGCTATAGGAAGGCATCTTTCCGTTTCATAGATTGAAAAAGGGAAGCACTGTGAGCTTAACCAGAGCAAGCTGGTAGGAAACAGTGGCACTGCCTTTCACACCCATGTCAAGCTAATGCCCCGTGGTCACTTTCATTCATTCCATCAGTATTCTTTGAATGCCTACTGTGTGCCAGACACCAGTCTACGGCATATCTGGGAAACACCTGCTTCCGATGGCAATGTGTGAAACATTCAGAAATGAAAAATAAGCTGGACAAGTCTTTACCATTCGACTGTACAAGATCATGGTCCAGAGGGGTTGATCCCAAGGTCACAGAGCTAGTCAGCAACAGCATTGGAAACAGAACTCAATTTATTCTGGCTTCAAAGTTCATATTCCCTTTATTGGATGCAGGGCCCAAACTACTTCCGCTTCAGCCTGGCTAGGCTTGTTTCTCATTTCTGTACCCCACAACTCTCTCTCAAGAAGCTCTCTCAAGTCTAAACTATACTTTCCTGTGTTTCAGCCCTTTGCTGCTTATGGGGTGGTTATTAACTGATTCAATAAATTACTCTGTGCCAAGGTCTTAAAGGGTACCTTAATGCCTTGTGGAGCCCAGACAGCATACTTACATTTTAACAGCAGCTTTTAATTCAGCCCCATTCACCTCAGCTTAATTCAAGCAATACGACGAGGTTAGCTACGTACAAGGCACTTGGCTACGTGCTGTGGAGGGTATAGAGTGAAAAAGGCCCAGGGTCTCTCTTCAAAGGACTCTCAGGTTCTTCAGCAGGGGCAGGGGAATGTAAATAACTAACCTAAATACACAGAAAAATAATGCCAAATAAAATTTTAAATGCATGCTATAGGAGCTCGAAGAAGAAGCATTTTGCCTTAATACAAATGAAATTGTATTATTGAAAATTGAAAATATTGAGAAATGAGGTCAGAGGGATAAATGTCCTTTGGGGTCCTTCAGAGACTTGGAAAAGACGTCTTGATGTATACATCTTAGCTATGATATTCGACTAAGAATTCTTACCCTGGGGTCTATGAATAGTGTTCAGGTTGTCCACAAGCCCAATGCAATTTCAGGCAACTTTTCCAATAAGCTTGTGTATTTTTATGGCATGTGGTTCCATAGCTTTCATTAGGTTTCCAGAGGGGTCTATGACCTAGAAAAAGGTTAAGACCACTGCTTTAAAGACACCAGACCATCAAAAGCTAACACTGCCCTGTCTTTGATGCATTGCCCACCATGGTGGCTTTGAAGCTGAAAAGGCCATTCTCAAAGGTTTTCATGTTAAAGCAGGGGGCCCAAGCGTTTTCTGATGAGGAGCTTTTTTAACTTCTCTGAAGCCTCCTGAAAATGGGCCTAGCAGGTGTAGTAGTGGGGTGGTGGCTGGTTCTAAGAGTGCATGTCGGCAAGGGATGGTGTGGGCAAGTGCAATGGCGCCAGTGGCCATGGTCTATTCCCTACTGGGGATCCCAGTGGGCTCCAGAGGAATGGGAAGAATGTAGTTGTGGCATTCAGCTGGGAGATCAATTCTGTTAAACTTTGAATTCATCTGGAGATCCTACACACAGCTTTAGGAAAGATCTTCCAGGGAGCCCCAGCTCTAGTCTAGAGCAAACACAAAAATGTGCCAGATGTTGAAAACTGGATTCTGTTAAGCCAGTTGACAAGGGCCCTCACAGAATAGCATTGATGGTTGGATGGGCTTGTTAGAGGCAAGTGGGTAGTTTGGGGAGGAAAAGGTGCCATTTCTGCTACTGACATTGTAGGTTGCAAACTCTGCCATAATATTTATCCTCAGCCTTCTTCTAGAAGGGTGTGATATGACTGATAGACAGACAGATACATAGATAGATAGGTATCTAGGAAGATAGATTTTGGACCAGAGCTAGGCATATATTCATACATGTAGTTTTTCAAAGAATTGCAGAACTAATTATTGTTTTATAAATACACTCATTTGTATACAATTTTAAACGAAATCTTACTTGCATAGTTCAACTATGGCATCGGGGTCCTTGAAATATCCAGTCTGGAAAGGCCAGATCAGTCCTGAACAGAATAAGGTTCAGCCTTCCTTGACTCCAAGGCAGATGCCCGAGCTTCTCCAGACACTGTTGTATGCCATTCACATGCTTTCTAGGATGATTCATTCAATCATTGATGTACATGCTAACACACGCAGACTCATACACACACACACAGGAAATTATTTCCTGTTAATTTTTCTTTGGAACAATAACCCTTTGCCTGTGAGGATCCAAGATGGAAGTTTCCAAGCAAATCAAGTTCTGTTCCTTTAAGAAATGATATTAGGCTTCTCTCTGGCTAGCTGGAGAGAGGGGAGGCACAGGCTGTGCTCCTGGGATGTGTCGTCTGCGACTATAATGTGTGGCAGCCGAGGTCCCTTCTGAAATCAGGGGGCTACAGACTTCAATTAAACTTTCTTGACTGAACCTGGCTCTGGCTAATGAAGCAATGAACTCTCTGGCATGAGCAGCCTTTCCCAGTGTGGTCAGGTGATCAAGCAACCCGTAGAGCTCAGATTCCCCACCCCTCCCTCCATCTTTCACCCCTTCTATTTCTGCATAGGGCGGTTTAGCCTAGACTGGCTTCCTTGGCATTATAGCCTTTATTTTCCTTTAACGTAGCCTTGGCAGGGATCTCAGCCACCTGCCCAGAGCAAACCCCAGGGGCCTTCCTGTTGTGTGTGTGTTGGGGGGGTTTGGGGAGCTCTTCCTATCCCATATTTATTCTGTCGTTTTCACTCTGGAGCCCACAGCACACACAGAGTGAGAGAGCTACAAGATTGGTTACCTGGTCTCCTTTGAGTGACCACGAAAGGTGCAGTTAACCCCCAGCAGCATCCTAAACACTTGTACAAATTCTTGAGGTGACTTTTAGGGATTAGATTCCCTCATTCTACAAGAAAGCTTAAGGGTAAAGAGGGAAATACTCCCCGGAGAGAAAACCCTTTGATCTAAGTTTATTTACAAAAGGTACACAAGGAAGGGGATGGGACTGCTTATCTGGAGGAGTCAAGACTCAGTGACTGCACCCAGATAGTTGTCAAGAGGCAGGAGAGATGCTCTCCAGACAAAGGAGGGACTGTCTGCCAGTGTGCCGGGGACTGCATCCTCCCTCCAAGCCCTTTTGAAAAGATAATTTCTAAATGTCACACCTTCGCATATATACGATGGCGTATTACCCAGCCATTAAAAAGAATGAAATAATGCCATTTGCAGCAACATGAATGGACCTAGAGATCGTCATACTGAGTGAAATAAGTCAGACAAAGACAAATATCGTATGATATCGCTTATAAGCAGAATCTAAAAAGAAATGATACACATCTTCTGTATCCATTTGTCTGTCGATGGTCATTTAGGTGGTACATATATACAATGGAATATACTCAGCCATAAAAAGGAACAAAATTGAGTCATTTCTAGAGTCGTGGATGGACCTAGAGACTGTCATACAGAGTGAAGTAAATCAGAAAGAGAAAAACAAATATTGTATATTAATGTACATCTGTGGAACCTAGAAAAATGGTACAGATGAACCGGTTTGCAAGGTAGAAATAGAGATACAGATGTAGAGAACAAACGTATGGACACCAAGGGGGGAAAGCAGGGTGTGGGATGAATTGGGAGGTTGGAACTAACATATACACACTAATATGTATAAAATAGAACTAATGAGAACCTGCTATATAGCACAGGGAACTCTACTTCACTTCGCTGTACAGTAGAAACTAACACAACATTGTAAAAGAACTATACCCCAGGCTGGACCTTCAAGATGACAGAGGAGTAAGACGCGGAGATCACCTTCCTCCCCGCAAATACATCAAAAATACACCCACATGTGGAACAACTCCTACAGAACACCTACTGAACGCTGGCAGAAGACCTCAGACTTCCCAAAAGGCAAGAAACTCCCCATGCACCTGGGTAGGGCAAAAGAAAAAAGAAAAAACAGAGACAAAAGAATAGGGACAGGACCTGCACCTGTGGGAGGGAGCTGTGAAGGAGGAAAGGTTTCCACACACTAGGAAGCCCCTTCATTGGCGGAGACAGGGGGTGGGTAGGGGGGAAGCTTCGGAGCCACGGAGGAAAGCATAGCAACAGGGGTGCAGAGGGCAAAGCAGAGAGATTCCCGCACAGAGGATCGGTGCCGACCAGCACTCACCAGCCCGAGAGGCTTGTCTGCTCACCCGCTGGCGCGGGCGGGGGCTGGGAACTGAGGCTCAGGCTTCGGACGTCGGATCCCAGGGAGAGGACTAAGGTTGGCTGCGTGAACACAGCCTGAAGGGGGCTAGTGCGCCACAGCTAGCCGGGAAGGAGTCTGGGAAAAGTCTGGACTAAGAGGCAAGAGACCATTGTTTCAGGATGCGTGAGGAGAGGGGATTTAGAGCACTGCCTAAACGAGCTCCAGAGATGGGCGCGAGCCGCGGCTATCAGCGTGGACCGCAGAGATGGGCATGAGATGCTAAGGCTGCTGCTGCAGCCACCAAGAAGCCTGTGTGCAAGCACAGGTCACTATCCACACCTCCCCTCCTAGGAGCCTGTGCAGCCCGCCACTGCCAGGGTCCCATGATCCAGGGACAACTTCCCCGGGAGAACACACGCTGGCCTCTGCCGCCTGCAGGCTCGCCCCGCATTCCATACCCCTCTCTCCCCAAGGCTCCCTTAATCAGCTGCTCCTTTAATCCCCTCCTGTCTGGGAGAAGAACAGATGCCAGAGGGTGACCTACATGCAGAGGCAGGGCAAAATCCAAAGTTGAACCCCAGGAGCTGTGCAAACAAAGAAGAGAAAGGGATATTTCTCCGTGTAGCCTCTGGAGCAGTGGATTAAATCTCCACAGTCAACTTGATGTACCCTGCATCTGTGGAATACCTGAATAGACAACGAATCATCCCAAAATTGAGGCAGTGGACTTTGGGAGCAACTGTAGACTTGGGGTTTTCTGTATGCGATAGACTAGTTACTGATTTTTACGTTTATCTTAGTATAGTTTTTAACACTTGTTATCATTAGTGGATTTGTTTATTGGTTTGGTTGCTTTATTCATTTTTTTATTACTTAAAAAATTTTTTTTAACAGTATTTTTTTTATTTTAATAACTTTATTTTATGTTATTTTCTCCTTTCTTTTTTTTCTCCCTTCTCTTCTGAGCCATGTGGCTGACAGGGTCTTGGTGCTCCAGCTGGGTGTCTGGCCTGAGCCTCTGGGTGGGATAACCCAGTTCAGGATATTGAACTACCAGAGACCTCCTGGCCCCACGTAATATCAATTGGCGAGAGCCCTCCCAGAGATCTCCATCTCAACGCTAAGACCCAACTCTACTCAATGACCAGCAATCTCCAGTGCTGGACACCCCATGCCAAAGAAATAGCAAGACAGGAAGACAACCCCACCCATTAGCAGAGAGGTTGCCTAAAATTATAATAAGTTCAGAGACACCCCGAAACACACCCCTGGACACGGTCCTGCCTACCAGAAAGAAGAGATCCAGCCTCATGCACCAGAACACAGGCACCAGTCCCCTCCACAAGGAAGCCTACACAACCCACTGAACCAACTTTACCCGCTGGGGGCAGACACCAAAAACAATGGGAACTACGAACCTGCAGCCTGAGAAAAGGAGACCCCAAACACAGTAAGTTAAGCAGAATGAGAAGACAGAGAAATACACAGCAGATGAGGAGCAAAGTAAAAACCCACCAGACCAGACAAATGAAGAGGAAAAAGAATTCAGAGCAATGACAGTAAAGATGATCCAAAATCTTGGAAACAGAATGGAGAAAATACAAGAAACATTTAACAATGAGGAAATAAAAAAATACTTAGAAACAAATAACAGTGGACACCAAAACCTATGGGATGCAGCAAAAGCAGTTCTAAGAGGGAAGTTTACAGCAATACAATCCTACCTCAAGAAACAAGCAAAATCTCAAATAAACATTCTAACCTTACACCTAAAGCAATTAGAGAAAGAACAACAACAACAACAAAAAAACCCCAACGTTAGCAGAAGGAAAGAAATCATAAATATCAGATCAGAAATAAATGAAAAAGAAATGAAGGAAATGATAGCAAAGATCAATAAAACTAAAAGCTGGTTCTTTGAGAAGATAAACAAAATTGATAAACCATTAGCCAGACTCATCAAGAAAAAAGGGGGAAAGACTCAAATCAACAGAATTAGAAATGAAAAAGAAGTAACAACTGACACTGCAGAAATACAAAGGATCATGAGAGATTACTACAAGCAACTATATGCCAATAAAATGGACAACCTGGAAGAAATGGACAAATTCTTAGAAAAGCACAGGCTTCCAAGACTGAGCCAGGAAGAAATAGAAAATATAAACAGACCAATCACAAGCACTGAAATTGAAACTGTGATTAAAAAATCTTCCAACAAAAAAAGCTCAGGACCAGATGGCTTCACAGGCGAATTCTATCAAACATTTAGAGAAGAGCTAACACCTATCCTTCTCAAACTCTTTCAAAATATAGCAGAGGGAGGAATACTTCCAAACTCATTCTATGAGGCCACCATCACGCTGATACCAAAACCAGACAAAGATGTCACAAACAAAGAAAATTACAGGCCAATATCACTGATGAACATAGATGCAAAAATCCTCAACAAAATACCAGCAAACAGAATCCAACAGACATTAAAAGGATCATACACCATGATCAAGTTGGGTTTAACCCAGGACTGCAAGGATTCTTCAATATATGCAAATCAATCAATGTGATAAACCATATTAACAAATTGAAGGAGAAAAACCATATGATCATCTCAATAGATGCAGAAAAAGCTTTTGACAAAAGTCAACACCCATTTAGAATAAAAACCCTCCAGAAAGTAGGCATAGAGGGAACTTACCTCAACATAATAAAAGCCATATATGACAAACCCACAGCCAACATCGTTCTCCATGGTGAAAAACTGAAACCATTTCCACTAAGATCAGGAACCAGACAAGGTTGCCAACTCTCACCACAATTATTCAACATAGTTTTGGCAGTTTTAGCCACAGCAATCAGAGAAGAAAAAGAAATAAAAGGAATCCAAATCAGAAAAGAAGAAGCAAAACTGTCACTGTTTGCAGATGACATGATGCTATACATAGAGAATCCTAAAGATGCTACCAGAAAACTACTAGAACTAAGCAATGAATTTGGTAAAGTAGCAGGATACAAAATTAATGCACAGAAATCTCTTGCATTCCTATACACTAATGATGAAAAATCTGAAAGAGAAATTAAGGAAACACGCCCATTTACCATTGCAACAAAAAGAATAAAATACCTAGGAATAAACCTACCTAAGAAGACAAAAGACCTGTATGCAGAAAACTATAAGACACTGATGAAAGAAATTAAAGATGATACAAACAGATGGAGAGATATACCATGTTCTTGGATTGGAAGAATCAACATTGTGAAAATGACTATACTACCCAAAGCAATCTACAGATTCAATGCAATCCCTACCAAACGAACAATGGCATTTTTCACAGAACTAGAACAAAAAATTTCACAATTTGTATGGAAACACAAAAGAGCCCGAATAGCCAAAGCAATCTTGAGAAAGAAAAACGAAGCTGGAGGACTCAGGCTCCCTGACTTCAGACTCCCTGACTTCAGACTATACTACAAAGCTACAGTAATCAAGACAGTATGGTACTGGCACAAAAACAGAAATATAGATCAATGGAACAGGATAGAAAGCCCATAGAAAAACCCACGCACATATGGTCACCTTATTTTTGATAATGGAGGCAAGAATATACAATGGAGAAAAGACAGCCTCTTCAATAAGTGGTGCTGGGGAAACTGGACAGCTACATGTCAAAGAATGAAATTAGAACACTCCCTAACACCATGCACAAAAATAAACTCAAAATGGATTAAAGACCTAAATAGAAGGCCAGACACTATAAAACTCTTAGAGGAAAACATAGGCAGAACACTCTATGATGTACATCACAGCAAGATCCTTTTTGACCCACCTCCTAGAGAAATGGAAATAAAAACAAAAATAAACAAATGGGATCTAATGAAACTTAAAAGCGTTTGCACAGCAAAGGAAACCATAAACAAGATGAAAAGGCAACACTCAGAATGGGAGAAAATATTTGCAAAGAAAACAACTGACAAAGGATTAATCTGCAAAATATACAAGCAGCTCATGCAGCTCAATATCAAAAAAACAAACAACCCAATCCAAAAATGGGCAGAAGACCTAAATAGACATTTCTCCAAAGAAGATATACAGATTGCCAACAAGCACATGAAAGGATGCTCAACATCACCAATCATTAGAGAAATACAAATCAAAACTACAATGAGGTATCACCTCACACCAGTCAGAATGGCCATCATCAAAAAATCTACAAACAATAAATGCTGGAGAGGGTGTGGAGAAAAGGGAACCCTCTGGCACTGTTGGTGGGAATGTAAATTGATACAGCCACTGTGGAGAACAGTGTGGAGGTTCCTTAAAAAACTAAAAATAGAACTACCATACGACCCAGCAATCCCACTACTGGGCATATACCCTGAGAAAACCATAATTCAAAAAGAGTCATGTACCACAATGTTCATTGCAGCACTATTTACAATAGCCAGGACATGGAAACAAACTAAATGTCCATAGACAGATGAATGGATAAAGAAGATGTGGCACATATATACAATGGAATATTACTCAGCCATAAAAAGAAAAGAAACTGAGTTATTTGTAGAGAGGTGGATGGACCTAGAGTCTGTCATACAGAGTGAAGTAAGTCAGATAGAGAAAAACAAATACTGTATGCTAACACATATATATGGAATCTAAAAAAAAAAAAAAAGTGATTCTGAAGAGCCTAGGGGCAGTACAGGAATAAAGACACAGACGTAGAGAGAGGTCTTGATGACACAGGGAGTGGGAAGGGTAAGCTGGGACGAAGTGAGTGAGTGACATTGACATATATACACTACCAAATGTAAAATAGATAGCTAGTGGGAAACAGCTGCATAGCACAAGGGAGATCAGCTCGGTGCTTTGTGACCACCTAGAGGGGTGGGATAGGGAGGGTGGGAGGGAGACGCAAGAGGAAGGGGATATGGGGATATATGTATACGTATAGCTGATTCACTTTGTTATATAGCAGAAACTAACACAACATTGTAAGGCAATTATACTCCAATAAAGCTGTTAAAAAATAATAAAATAAAGATGTTATGGTATCAATCCTCCCCCCCCAAAAAGCACTGTACCCCCAATAAAAATAAATAAATAAATAAAAAGAAATAAAATAAAAAGAAAGGATACAAATCAACTTACAAAACAGAAACAGGCTCACAGACTTAGGGAACGAACTTATGGCTACCCGGGGAGAAGTGTGGGGATAAGGGACAGTTAGGGAGTTTGGGATTGATATGTACACACTACTATACTTAAAGTGGATAACCAACAAGGACCTACTGTATACCACAGGGAACTCTGCCCAATATTATGTAACAACATAAATGGGAGAAGAATTTGAAAAAGAATAGATCCATATATATGTATAACTGAATCACTTTGCTGTACACGTGAAACTATCACAACATTGTTAATCAACTATACTCCAATATAAAATAAAAAGTTAAAAAAATAAATGTCCCACCTTGTCTAAGATTTGACAAGAATCCCTGATGCCTACGTGGGAGCTTGTTGACTTATACAGGGTGAGAGAGAAGAATGAGAAGTCTTGAGGTTCTGAAAAGAAACTGTACCAGGGGGGCAAAAGTGTGTGGGAGAGGGTTCTGGGCCCCAGACCTGAGCTTTGCCTGCTGTGCCCTCTGCAGACTGAGAGGAGGGGCTTTTAAGTAGATCTCAGATTCTCCTACTGCTGATGCAAAGAAGACTTGGAGGGGCATGGAGGGCACACTGGGTTTAGTAAGGAAAGCTAGGAAAGGATGCCAAAGAACTACAGCGTGGGTACACTTTATTTACTAGGAAGCATCAGTGTTAGCAAACCTATAGTCTAGCAGTCAAAAATCTCTGCACCAATATCTCCCAACAGCGTGCCATGTATTACGATTTTGTCTTTTAGATAGAAACTGATCGATTGCATTTCCCAACAGACCAACAGTAATGCACTTCCATTGAATGGAGCACAGGACAGCTGGGCATTCCTCTCCAGCACTCAGGTGACTTGGGAATGTCAGTGAAAATCTCCCAAACTGCTACCTTATCTCTGACATGCAAATGACATATATGAGTGGTTACAAGTATCAGGGGTTCAGGGTGGGGCCTCCACTATGCTACAATGATCACCTCTCTTCAGGGGAGGAATGTACACAGGGAGAAAGAACCAAGTAAGAACCAGGGAACTGTTTTTATTGAGAGCTTGCACACCCAGGTGCGGGTGGCATTAGAGAGCAAAGAGGCACAGGTACCAGGATCAAGTGAGACATCCTACTTTGTGCCCATAATCTGAATCTAGAGAAGGTAAATGCTTTCCTAAGCCTACTTTTATACTGAGAACCTCTTCCTTGTCACCAAGTAAATTTGACTTTCAAAAACATGCTTCAGAAAGGTGGAGGTGAAATCATAAATGTAACCAGTGGCTAGCAGTCTAATTATAGCCATTTGATGAGGGCAAGAGGTCTGAGACACTCAATTTATTTTGGGAAACATGTTGAAGAACAGTAGGACGCACCTGGGTTTCTAATACAGTCGATCTTTGTTTCTGTAGGTTTATCTTAGACAGAGGCATACAGAGCTTTCAGAGCGGTGTGTTGTAGGAAAATGCACAAGACTTGGAGTCAGAAGGCACAGCTTTTTTTTTTTTTTAACATCTTTATTGGAGTATAATTGCTTTACAATGGTGTGTTAGTTTCTGCTGTATAACAAAGTGAATCAGCTATACATATACATACATCCCCATATCTCCTCCCTCTTGTGTCTCCCTCCCACTCTCCCTATCCCACCCCTCTAGGTGGTCACAAAGCACCGAGCTGATCTCTCTGTGCTATGGGGCTGCTTCCCACTAGCTATCTATTTTACATTTGGTAGTGTATATATGTCCATGCCACTCTCTCACTTTGTCCCAGCTTACCCTTCCCCCTCCCCGTGTCCTCAACTTCATTCTCTAGTAGGTCTGCGTCTTTATTCCCATCCAGCCCCTAGGTTCTTCATGACCTTTTTTTTTTTTTTTTTTTAGATTCCACATATATGTGTTAGCATATGGTATTTGTTTTTCTCTTTCTGACTTACTTCATTCTGTATGACAGACTCTAAGTCCATAAAAAGAAGGCACAGCTTTTGGGCTCATCAACTCTGCCATCCGAGGAACTCTCTGTGCTTTAGTTAGCATACCTGTGACATGAGTGTAGTAACACCAGCTTCGCCAGATTGCAGCCAGGGTCAATACAGACCTTCTCTCTGAAGCCTGGGACATCAGAAATAGAGTGTTCAACTATTATGTATAAAATAGATAACCAACAAGGACCTACTATATAATACAGGGAACTATATTCAATATTTTATAATAACTGACAAAATAATCTGAAATATATATATATGTAAAATTGAATCACTTTGCCATACACCTAAAACTAACAGAACATTGTAAGTAACTATACTTCAATAAAAAAAGGAAAAAAAAAGAAATAGGGTGTTCAATAAAGTTACTTGCAACTGAACTAAGAAAAGTTTCAATCGAATTAGAAGTCTCTTTTCTAGCCTCCACTTTCCTCATTTAGAAAATAAGGGGCTTCCCTGGTGGCTCAGTGGTTGAGAATCTGCCTGCCAATGCAGGGGACACGGGTTCGAGCCCTGGTCTGGGAAGATCCCACATGCCGCGGAGCAACTAGGCCCGTGAGCCACAATTACTGAGCCTGCGCGTCTGGAGCCTGTGCTCCGCAACAAGAGAGGCCGCGATAGTGAGAGGCCCGCGCACCGCGATGAAGAGTGGCCCCCACTTGCCGCAACTAGAGAAAGCCCTCGCACAGAAACGAAGACCCAACACAGCCATAAAAAAAAAAAAAAAAAAAAGAAAAGAAGAAGACTGGCCAGCTTAGGTGTCTTTCATTTCTGTTATTCTATGTTACGATTGTAGTTAAGAAGTACAGGTAAAAAGACTGATGTAGCCAATGCTAAAACAGAGTTCATAATAAAAAATATCTTGATCAAATGAAAATATCATAAACAATTGAGCAACATTTAAAAAGAGAACCAGAACTCATGTTCAGGAGATCCAAAAGTAAGCTTCCTTCTGACCCAGGAGACCAATCTGGAATACACAGCTCTGAGTCATTCTCACACTGGTCCATGAGTTCACAGGTAGAGGGTGTTCATCAGAGGTTCTTTGCAGTATCTGGGAGATGGACATTCACCACGGGAGGGAATGGCTCAGTGAAATGATTAGATATCAGCTGTAGAATACGGGTTAGCCGTAGTTAGAAACAGTCAACTAGTTATATACACAGCTACAAGAATGGATCTTAAAAATATAGTGCTGCATCAAAAAGGTAAGGAACAGAATGAAGCTTATGGTGCAATAACCATTGCTGTGACTTCAAGACAGCTCCTACAACAAAATTGCATACTTACAAGGTAAATTCAAGAAGAGCTAACAAATGCATCAGTGTGGCTGTTCAGGAGGGCGGGCAAAGTGAGCTGGGAGTGGAAATTTTAAAAAAGGATAAATGAATCAATATAAGGGAAAAAACACACTAAGAACAACAAAAGCAAAGCTAAGAGCTTTGCCCACACTCAGTGACCCACACTGGGGATGTTATGTCTGTGTTCTGGTGAGATTCAGAACGTCCAGAGAGAACAGGAATTAGGTCCTAATTAGGGGCTTAATCAGAATGAAGTGATGGTCAGTTTAGGTTTTGTGTGAAGAACATCCAGGTAGAAAACAAGAAGACTTGGGTCGCTGTCGTGGTGCTGGGCATTTTTTGTGTGCCTCTCCTGATCCGCTCCCCACCCTTCTCCACCTGCTGTGAGCCCAGCGGCTAACTTCTGTGAACAGCATCCACCTGGCTCCCTTGCCCCTTGGCTTCCTGATGGCCTTGGCCAATGGGAGAAGCTGGCAGGAGACAAGCAGTTTGGAAGGGAGAGAGATTGGGGTCTTAATTTCCCTGGAGTCCTACCCAGTAAGCCTGAGTCCTTGTGCATCTCGCCTGAAAGTCACAGCTCTAACGGGTCAGATATCTCCTACAGCTTCAGTTCTTGCCAGTTCTGGTAACTATTCCCATCCCTTGTCCCTTCTAGACCTCGGAGTGGTTATAGCGTCCTTCTCTGTATGGTCCAGGTGCTTCACCCTCCTTTGTTTTTTTTTTTAAATTTTTTTTTATTTTTAAATTTTATTTATTTATTTATGGCTGTGTTGGGTCTTCGTTTCTGTGAGAGGGCTTTCTCTAGTTGCGGCAAGTGGGGGCCACTCTTCATCACGGTGCGTGGGCCTCTCACCATCGCGGCCTCTCTTGTTGCGGAGCACAGGCTCCAGACGTGCAGGCTCAGTAGTTGTGGCTCACGGGCCTACTTGCTCCGCGGCATGTGGGATCTTCCCAGACCAGGGCTCGAACCCGTGTTCCCTGCATTGGCAGGCACATTCTCAACAACTGCGCCACCAGGGAAGCCCACCCTCCTTTGTTGTTGCTCCTTACCTCTGTCCATGCATTTGTAAATAGTTCCTTCCTTAAACACTTAGCCAGGACTCTGGCTTATACAGTGATTGTACCAGAACTAGTTAAACAGGATTAAGCGATTGGATTGCTCACATATCGAATAGCCTCTTTGCTGGGAAAAATGAGATTCTGACAATCTGTGGCGTGTGTTGGTGTCAATTACTTAAATTATTGCTGATGGTAACATGGGAGAGTGCTGTTGGAGGCCAAGACTTTGGGAGATCAAAGAATTGAGATACTTAGTTACTATGGCAACAGTAGAGATTGCAGAGATGTCATGTGGGCAGGTTGCATCTGGTGGTGCTGGAGAATACATACAGAGAAAAGGACAAATGACAAATTGTAAGACTTGAATATCCTTGAGAGGACACAGGGGTAAAATAAGAAAGCCCCTATGGTCATTTTGAATGAGTCTTTAATGCCCAGTAATAGCTGCTGAGGGTCAGGCTCAGGGCCTGATTGTAAGGGCTGTGGAGTTGCAGAGCCAACGGCTGGTGTGTTTCTTATGGTAAAGCAAAAGGCTGGAGGATAGAGAAAGACCCTGAAACATGGCATGGGGATTTTTCAGGTGCACAGCAGAGACTCATTCATACATAAACATGTATTCATTCTCCCCCAAACTGGATGGGGATTTTGGATGGACATAGCTGCAACTGAGAACACCCCTTGAATACTCCTTGTTGTTCCTGTGTGAGGGGAAGACTTCCCATACATAAATTCCTTTCATTAACTTCACCCAGACAACTGTTGAATTCTCAGGACTTACCTACTATCTCTTTGCCTCCAGGCTTCTAATGACAGTCAGAATCCTGTTCAGACAGACAGAGAGTAGAAGACCTGCTCCAAAAGGAGCTAACTTATTGGTTTAGTTTAGTTTAGTGTGGCTAACAATCCACCCTGAAACTTAGTGACTTTAACTAACCACTATACATTACCTCTCATGACACTATAGGTTGGTTAGGGCTCAAATGGGCAGTTCTTTGGCTGGGACCTTAGTTTGATGGGGAACATTCAAGATAGTTTGGGGCCTTCCTCCACATGACCTCTCTCTCCAGCAGTAGGGGTCTTCTTATATGATAAGTGGCTTTGAAGAGGGAGTGGTCTGAGGTGAAGGCAGAAGTTGCATATTTCTTAAGGTCTAGCCTCGGACCTTAAGAAAGTAAGTATATAATATTACTTTCACCATATTCTGATGTCCAAAACAGATTACAGGGTCAGCTAATATTCAAGGGGAAGAATGACCATTTTCCTTATTTATGGAAAGGATTGTATTATGGGCTGAAGTGTGTCCCTCCCAAATTTATATGTTGAAGTCCTAAACCCTGGTCCCCCGGTTATGACTGTATTTGGGGCTAGGGTCATTAAAGAGGTAATTAAGGTTAAATGACATCACTAAGGTGGGTCCTAATTGAATATGACTGGTGTTCTTACAAGAAAAAGAGAGTAGGACACAGACTTGCACAGAGGGAGGACCATATGAAGACTTAGGGAGAAGATGGCCATCTACAAGCCAAAGAGAGGCCTTATAAGAAATCAATCCTGTCAGTAACCGTACCTTGGGCTTCCAACCTCAAGAACTCCAAGGAAATAAATTTCTATTGTTTAAGCCACCCTGTGGAACTTTTATATGGCAGTCCTAGAGCAAAGTAATACAAATAACAAAGTATTTTCAGCCATCTTTACCAGATCTCTAAACTGCTAGATTTGCAGTGTCTTGTTGACACTTATCAACAGAAGTCTAGAGATTATGGGAGTTGATTCTAAGAGTAATAGATCAGGTAAGAAATCACAATATATGATGAAATCAGAACGAATTTATCAATGGGGGACATTCATCTAAGATTTGAGATTTAATGTATTGGTGTAAACAGCTGGGAATGGCATTCGATTGGGTTACGATTACTAGATTGGGTAATTGAAGCCTCCATTTAATAGCACCCTATAGTCAAAGAGATATGAATGCTAGAACTTTCCTGGCAAAGAGGAGGGAGTTCTTGAAAAGTTCTGTGCTGACTGTGCTATGTGGACCCACGATGATGGTGGGAGATGCTGCAATAAAATTGGGCTCACGAACTTCAGTGGGAATAATGGGATCCAGGAGTTGTAGAGGCCTGTGGGGTTACTTAATTGTCAGAGATAAGTGAGTGCAATTACAAAATTAAGCCCCAGGGAGAGAGTGGCAGTCGGAGTGTTTTGACTCACAGGAAACTGTGGTGGTGGCTAATTGATCAATGGGTGCCTTGTAATGAAATAGATGTGCAGCCTACTAAGATGATGCTTGACTTACAAGTGGAAAAACTTTAGCTTTTGTGCATGCCAATCTGCCTCAAGTTGCCATAGTGAGGATTCACGATCTTATTTCCAGTTCTCAGATCCAGGATAGCTCATCTATCTACAGCCCATCCACTGATGGGGAGGTCAGGTCCCCTTGAAAAAAGACTCTTGGGAAACTTACTTAATGAATCTTTCCCCAGTTTCTTCAGAGGGACCTGTTACCATTTCCTAGGGTGAAAGTGAACTAGGGAATGAGAAGTATCTGGACCTCCCAGAAATGATAAGGTATTGGCTCTAAGCTGATGTCTATTCCTCAGAGACATGACATAAAATAATGTGGTCCCATCATTCAGAGCGGAGGCTTATGGAAGTCAGGTGATGAATTAAGTATTGGCATGAGTCTAACTCACAAGGGACTAAGGGCCTGTGAACCCATACTGGGGTTATATTCCCAGACTACAAATGTATATTGATGTGGCAGGTAGATTTCTGTGAATGACTCCCAATGACTCTCACCCCTTGTGTAACATCCTATTCCTTGAGTGAGTGTGGAACCTGTGAATATGATGACCTGTCACTCCTGTGATTATGTTACATTATATGTCAAGAGGGACAGCATCTGAATGGGCCTAATCTAATCACGTGAGCCCTTTGAAAGCAGAGTTTTATTCCAGCAAAGTAAAGGAAAAAGTGGCAGAAGAGGAAGTTAGAGATTCGAGGCACAGAGGGGTTTTGAGGTGCCATTGTTGGTTGCAGAGATGAAGGGGGCCGCATGCCAGGGAATGCAGGGGGTCTTTAGAAATTGTGTGCAGTCCCCAGCTGGCAGACAGCAAGGAAATGAAGACCTCGACCCTCCAATTGCAAAGAACAGAATTCTGCCAACAATCTGAACGAGTTTGGAAGCGGGTTCTTCTCCTGAGCTTCCAGATAAGAGTCCAGCCCAGCCAACACCTTGATTCTGAACTTGTGAGACCTCAAGCAGAGAACCCAGTCTATTCCACCCAGAATTCTCATCTTCAGAACTGCAAGATAATAAATAGGTATTTTTTTAAGCAGCTAAATTTATGGTCATTTGTTACTCAGCACAGAGAATTAGAAATACCATTGGGAGTAGACATACTTAGTAACTGGCAGAATCCTTATGATTCACTGACCCATTTAGTGAGGAACAGTTTGATATTTGATAGGAAGGAATTGTCCACATTTCTTCCAGAAGAAGAAGCAACACTGTATCTCTGGGGGCAACTGTGGACATAAACACCACCATAAAATACCTGAAAGAGCCAGGGGTGATGATTCCCTGTTTAACTTGCCTCTTTGTTCAGTGCAAAATCCAAATAGCTTGAGAATGACTGGATAATCACAATACAATCAGGTAGTGATGCCAATTGCAGTGGTAGTTCAAGATGAGAGATGTTAAGTAGAACAAATCAAGTCTCTGTCATCTAGTATACAGCTGTTGATAAGGCAAACGTTTTATTATTTTTTCCCCAATATCTGTTGATAAAGGTAATCAGAAGTAATTTGCCTTCATGAGGCCAGGACATGAGTCCATTCTCTTAACACAGGGTTATGTCAGGACTATGTCAGCTCTCCTGCTCGTTGTTTCAATATTGTCATGAGGGAACTCGATTATCTTGATATCCTGTAGAATATCATGCTAGTCTACTACATGAAAGGCATGATGCTAATTGGACTAACAATTTATATACTTTATGAGACACATGCATGCTAGAGGATGAGAGAAAAACTGAAAATTCAGGAGCCTGATATATTGGTAAAGTTTCTAGGAATCTAGTGGTCTGGAAAAATTTCCCTTAAGAGTGAGATACAAGTACCCGCCTCTTCAAGGGAATGTGTGTGTGTGCGTGTGTGTAGATAGTGTAGTGTAAACCCTGACAGTTGGCTTTTATTTTTGTAATTCATGCCTGACAAGTTTTGGTTTCCCAGGCATCCACTTCAAAGAGGCATCCACTTCAGCGAAGGCTATCTCAAATAAACACTTGCCAGCCACAGGACTAGATAAAGGGCAGAGCAGGACATGTGCTTACCAACCCCCAGCCCCCCGAACACCCCCACACACACCATAAGGCTCCTTTGTGTAGAGATCCTGGTTGATTTAGATAACTGGCCATTTAGGGTCCCCCCCCCATTTTTCTTCCTTTTTCTTCCCATGCTTTAAATTTGCCAATAAAGAGTGAGTTTAGGAGACCTTAGATCCCCACACTTGACCCCAATAAAGCCAGAACCCCAGGACCTGAGCTTGCATTCTCTCTCTACCTGTGACCTAGCTGTCTGCCCGCTGGTGTGCCTTGTATGCTCCAGGGTCTATAAGTAATAAACTCTTTTTTCTTCAGAGTTTCCTAATAGTTATTTCTGAAGGGTGTCTTGCAATCATGATAAGAACCACAAGCGTCGGTCCACTCATAACACTGTTTTGGAAAGAGAAGATGTCCCTGGGAAGCTCATCAGGGCTCAGGTGACTGCCCCCAGGCATTTCTAGCCGATAATATTACCATTGATAGGCTAGGACCAGCACAAAACAGATGGATGGATGGTTAGATAGATAGATAGACAGATACAGGTATTCTCAATATAAACTAACCTTCCCTGCTTGCAATGCTTTTAATGTATGTATGTATGTATGTGGCCACGCATTGCGGCATGCGGGATCTTAGTTCCCCGACCAGGGATCAAACCCATGCCCCCTGCAGTGGAAGCGCAGAGCTTAACCACTGGACCGGCAGAGAAGTCTCCTGCTTGCAATGCTTCTGCCAGCACCACCAGTCAAGGACTTATAAGCGTTTATTCTATTGCCATGTTATCCCGTACTTTATGTCTCTGATATAGGAACTTATTTTATGGTGAAAGAAGTACATAGCTAGACTTACACTCATTGAGTCCCATTGCTGGGGAGAAGCTGGCTTGATAAACTGATGGAAAGCCCTGTTTGAAGTACCTACAGTGCCAGCTGGGAGAAAACACTCTGTGAGGTCAGAATTTACAGGGTACAGTTCATGCCTTAAATCAGTGGCCCAGATATGTTTTTGCTTCCCTCCATAAAGGATTGGAAGTGAAAGTATACTGAAGGAATTTTTGCTTCCTTTCCCAACAATCTTACCCTGAAAGTGTTTGGAGGTCCTTGTTCCCAAGGGAGGAATGCTTCTACCAGGAAATGCAGACACAGTTCTGTTCGATTTGAAGTTGAGAATTCCTCTAGCCATTTTTGGCTCCTTATCCTGCTGAACCAACAGGCAGAGGTGGTCACTGTAAAGACTGGATCCAGATTACCAATGAGAATGTTGTTTGTTGCCTTTTCACTATAGTAGCCCACATTATATCACTTATTATATTATTAACCTACTGCCATATAATAAATTACTTGAACTTTAGTGGTTTAAAACAACAGGCATTTATTCACTGAGCCTTATGCCTAAAGATCTCTCACAGGGCTGCAATCAAGTTATCTATCAGGGTTGCATCTCATTTGAAGGCTCAACTGGGGAAGGATCCACCTCCAAGTTTACTCACGAGCTTGTCCGCAGAATTCAGTTCTGCAATAACTATTGAACTGGGGCCCTTGGCTGTTGATTGGAAGCCACAGGGTCCCTGACAACATGTTGGCATGCTTCTTCTCAGAGCAAGTATACCAGGAGAGCAAGAGAAAGGCTGGAGTGGGGGGTAGGGAGAGAGAGAGAAAGAGAAAAGGAGGTCAAATCCTTAATAACCTAATCTTGGGAGTAATATACCATCATTTTGGCCATAATCTAAACATTAGAATCAAGTCACTAAGTCTCACCCACACCTGCACAATCAAGGGGAGGAATTTACACAAGGGTGTGAATGCCACAAGTTAGAGATCACAGGGGTCATTTTTGAAGGCTGCATACCTCAAAGTACTTATTTTATGATAAAAGAATTGAAGCAATAGGCTTTCTTCCTTTGTGCCCTATCTCCCAGGAGGACTAAATTGAAAACCAATCTGGAACCCAAGGAAATTCTCTGGGTCCCTCTTAGTACTTCCTTGCCCAAGAGTCCTAGCCAATGGAAAATAGTTACAGTTCAGTAAAGAAAGATGATCAATGTCTAAGACCCTAAAGAAATGAGGGTATGGTCATACAACCTGGTAAAGAAGATGCAGGAGATGTTCTGTAGGTAGTAATTGTAACATGGTAGAAGGAAGCTATGGTCATCAATTCATGCCTTGTGACTACTTACAGAAGTGTGAACTATAGCAGCTAAATTTTAGGTGAATTAATTTTTCCTTTGCCTTCTCCCTGCCCCCACTCCCCCCCACTAACTTATATAAAGAGCACTCTTGGTGTTAATATTTAAGGTTTAAGGTGGGAATATGACAGGATTGGCATTATCAGATGATGATAGAATAGCTGATGGAATTTTGTGTGTTCTGTTAAGGACATGAATTTTCCATCCAAAGCTAAGTGTGAATGCAAAGGGACAAAGGAAGGTAGATTATGCTGAATGTTCTTCATTTTCTCTCCCAGATCCACTCCCTACACTTTTCCATCACTCCTCTGTGCCCTGAGAGACTGACCTCTAAGGATTTTTGGATTCCTGTAGGATTCATTCAATGAGAGTCTTTGGCATAAGATTAGAGGGTGACAAGGGAGAAAGCTTGAGTATTTATCATCTCCCTGTGTCCCTTTTGCTTCCCAGTTTGGCAATGGATGCTTTCTTCTAATGAAAGTCACAGTTCCAACTGGAAGACCAGGTCCTGCTAGATCTATAGCTGTCATCAATTTTGGTAACAGCCTCTTCCCTTGCCCCTTCTGGTATAGGGGAGGTAAAAGATTTCCACTGTTGCTGGCCTCAGGGTGCTTCATTGTCCCTTGTGGGTTTCTCTTAACCCTCCCACCACTTTTATAAACAGTCCCTTCTTAAACTCCATTCCTTTTGTGCAAACCTTCTGTTTCATGTTAGGACCACAATCAATTCAGTTACAGTGATGCATTAGAAGTTTTTCTGAACGGCGTTGCTTTCCTTTTCCATTCAGAAGATATATACGATTGAAGTTTATGCTCATGAATTATTTAGTACAGTTATGATAAAATTTGTTTTATGTTTCACAAAGGATATTCCATAAACACTTATTGAATGAAATGTGTGAGTTGTGACCTGAAATCTAACAAGAGCATCCTTTTCATAAGGACAAAACTAAGGAACTTTCCAATATAACAGTCACTGCCAGAGTCTGAAAGGATTTATGTGACTGGCCAGAGTTCGTGGTGTTCTGAATTTTCCTTAAAAGGGGAACTGTCCAAATTTGGTCCTTTACAGAACTTATTTTGATAGAGAGAGGAGAGAGAGAGAGCACTGGGGGTGAGAATGTTCTCTGGTGAGGGGCTTTCAGGAAGGGGACATGAAAAGACAGAGAATGCTAAACACAACTTTCTGCAAGTAACAAATGCTAAAGGCTGACCCTGAACTTCAACTCCAGTCTTCCTCATCAGGGGAGTGAGTAGTGTGGCCGTCTGCTTGTTCCCTTGAGATCCACCAAAGCCTGGTCCTCCAGTGACTGGAAACTCACCGTGGGTTATTTCACTTCCCTCCCCCCACTTCCTATTTGCCAAATGCAGGCTGATGCTATCAGCGTCCATAACATCTCAGAGGGACTAATTCGGTTTGCAAAATGCCTCTATTTTATTTATTTAAAAATTTTTTTATTTCTATACAATTTTTAGAGGTTACTTTCCATTTGCCTCTGACTATTTTTAAGGCTTGACTTTCAGTTGACTTTAAAGCAACATATTTGGCTAACATGCTATCCTTGGCTTTGAGAAGCTGTCATGAGTTGGCCCAGTGAGGCACTTTTTGATCTAACTTTCCTAAGATGGGGAGAGCCATGGACCACAGTGAGTACCAGATTTCTTGAGCCTCATCCTAAATCCTTAAGACTTTCATTTTGACTCTGGGAAAGTACCTGCCAAAACCTTGGTCTCAGAGTTTCCATATGTATATATGTTTCTTTCTTTTAATCTTTTCCAGAAAGATAGTCCCTTGAGTTCTTTGTTCATTTTCAGCTATCTTTGGCCTTTTTCTGAGTTTCCTAAGATGTAGTGGTGTCTTTCTGATTGATATCTATGGAGGAACCATTTAAACTGACATTGCTGGAGAATTTGTAGAATATGGAAAGAGTTTGTATTACAATGTGATATTAAAAAAGGACTTTACAGAGCCATATAAATAGTATGATCACAACCCCTTAAAATATCCTCAGGAAATATAACAGCAAACGTGCCTTTGGGATGTGGAAAAATGAGTTAATTATAGATATTTAAAATAATTTTTATGATGACTAAATATTGCATGTATAGTGAAAATGTTAACTTATTTAAAATAGGTTCACCATTTGCAATTGTAGAGTTTGTACACCGCTCATGGCACCTGGCTGAAGAGATCAGCTGGGGCTGAAATTTAGACCAAGCTTGGCTATAGTGTGGAGGTCACCTGTCCAGGGTCCTATCTCTTTTTTATCTATCTGCCCAGAGGAGGCATATTTTCTAATCCCCACGGAAGCTTTATAAGGAAGAGTGGAAGCTCATAATATAGAGCTCTTGAGTAAGCTGGTTATCCTCAAAATGGTGAGGTTGGGGTCCTAGGCAATTTGTCTAAATGGGACAATTGTGTTTTACGTGTTCTCCATCCTCTGACATCATTTAGAAGCCCAGAACGACTGTTGCATAATTGTGCTTTGTTGGTTCCAAATAGGGCTGAACGATTCAAATCCAATCCCCTGTGCTGGGAAGGCATGCCAAAGTCAGTGGCAACTTTGCAGCCTAAAGTCTGATTTCAGCAAAACGTTGTAGGTGTTTTGGATCATTCAGCCTAAGACTCTCTGAGTAAGTGTTGCTCTCAGAAGAAAGTTGGGTTGGTTCTATCTGGTAGAAGTTAATCAGAAATTTCTTAGCCTGGGTTTCCCAAATTGACTTCTGCAAGATATTAATGCGGTTTATATCCATACAGACACACATGCACACATAAATGATGGAACGATACTTTTAATACAAGGATGTTAAATGAGATGCTTCCTATTTTCTCAAAGGACTCAAAGGTCAAGAACAACACAATAGTCCTTAGGAATCCCACGTGCTAGAGAGATGTGTTTCCAAGGATGTGAACACATTTCAACTTGCACTGGCCCAACACCCTTTCCAGCCTCAGTATTAGGGGAGGTGGATGGGATAGAAGACTTTGGAGAGATTACGAAGTGAAGACTTTTCAGAGAAAGAGCTGTCAGGGAGCTGTGAGTCCCCAATCTCCTCTCCACCATAGAGCAGGGGGCTGCTTCCCTCACAACTCCAGGCAATCAAGGAGAACTTCAAGAAGACATATCAAGAATTTGACGTGTGTTCCCTGGAGCTGAGGAGTGCAGGGTATCTGACTCACATTTGAAAAGTCTGAAAATGAGAACTGGGTTGATGCTTCCCCAGCTGGAACGAGAGCAAGTAGAGCTGCTCTGGGAAGGGCCCTGACTTCTAGAATTTTGGGCACAAGGATGCATATGTTTTTATGGAAAGTCAAATAAGGACCCCTAGGAAGGGCATGTGACTTGGGGGTCATGAGAGTGTCTCTCCCCCAAAAGACCACCTGGCAGGGGGTGGAAAGGTAAATAGAAAAGAGGGGTGGGCCCCTGGAAACCAGGGAGCTGTAGGGAAAGTCATCAAGGAAGCAGTGACTGAGAAGATGCAGAGACCCAGGGAGTTTATAAAGACCCTAAAAAGATACTGTAAGAAAGGAAGGGTCACTTTTGGACATGAATCCTATCTTTAAAGTTCCAATAGGAAACTCAAACAGTGTTTGTCAGATCAGAACTTCCTACCCTCTCCAAACTACAGGGGTCTCAAATAGCAGCTGGGAATTGGAAGAAAAGGTCATATAAGGTGGAGAAGTAGAGAAAAAGGGACTCTAATTCCTCTTCCCATATAAGCTTCCCATCTCAGCCTAAGGTTGACCTGAACTGGGGACAGAGAAAGGTTTTAAATTGTCTGAAGTTTGGAGTTTTGATATTTCTCTGGACTCTATTTTTTTGATACCGGAGCAAAGGCTACTTGTTAAATAACATAGATATGAAACTATGAGATCTTTCTGAGATTTCATCATAGATAAGGAGGAATAAGTCAAGAGAGAGAGGTTCAAAGAAAAGTGCTGTGAAAAACACAGTGAGTTTCTGCTCACATCTTACCAAGTTCAGCTCATTCAGTTGACTGGTTATGGATGTTTAAGTATAACGTCTTGGGTATTGACCTCACTTGCTGATAATAGCAACCTGAACTTGTGCTTTCTTTACAATGTTATTATAGAATGAGCACCTAGCATCCTACTTGTTAGAGATGATTTCACATCAAAATGTCCCCTTCTAGTCATTTGAGTTTTTTCTGTGATGTTGCAGTTCTTACCTGGAAGGGCATGTCTTTTTGGTCCCCCCATTCCAATTTTCTTGTTGCAATTTGCTGCCTCTTCTGTTGTTGATTCTATGACAAACAGCTAGTCTCTGTTGATTCCACTGGACTGACCTCGATGACTCCTCCCCGGCCCCAGTGAGAAGGCAGTGCTTTCCTCACATCCACGGTGTCATCTTGGCTGGTTGTACAGCTTTCCTGGAACAAGAAATCATACCTGCCCCTTGAAACAGGTGGTTTTACAACAATTGTGTTTCAGAAAACAGCCACTTCTTCAGCTTCTGGTGCTGATGCTGCCACCTGTTGAGAGTTCCTGAAAAAACAGAATGCTCAGTGGTGCCCCTCATCCTTAGCTGTCTCCACATATCTGGGGACCATTTACCTCAACCACCTGAACCACTTCTGCTCTCTCCACTGCTTCCAGCCCCAGAAAGGAGGAAGTCCCTCTCTCCTTTGTTCCAAAAGCCACTCTATTTTCTGACCCCAGATTAACTACTTCCCCAGGATGACTCACAAGGCAAATGTTAATTTCCTTTACGATAGTGCCCTATCACTAGGGCATAATTTTGGCTCCATCAACCTAGTAAGCTGATAACAAAATTGACTTTTTCTAGGGCTGAGTATCCATGGTCACTTTTTCACATAAAAAACTAAATACATTTACGGAATTGTCTTAATCATTATGTGATAAACTACTTTTCAAACGTGTCCTGCTACTACATTAACGTCAAACTTTTTAGCATATTATTTTATAATCTCAATGCACGTTTATGGTAGTATTCAAATTGTATTGCATGGTAGATATTTATATGATTTCAACTTATTCCCCATGTATCTATGGCAGAAAGAAGGAAGCTTTGAACCAACAGTGGAGTCTCAAGTTCTTCAAACTGTCTGAATCAAACAACAACAAAAACAAACAAAAAACCCCTCAGCATGCAATTCCAAGTGAAGACAAAAAACCTCACTTTATAATGCATGAGCTGCTGTTGGCATCCCCCAAAATGCATAAAAGTTATGACAGTGTTCAAAGTGTCAAATGGTTTAATAATTGGGAAATACTGCATTATCAGATGAGTGGGGGCTGGTAGTAGGGAGTAAGTGGGGGCTGGTGAGGTTGTCTCCAAATCACGTGCCCATGAGTCCCTGCTGGGATCCCAGTGGCAGAGAGAATGAACAATCAGAGTTGGCTTTGCAGTTAAGAGTGTGGGAGTTTCAGGAGGTGCCACAAAAATTGTCATTTATCTTTTGCTGCCCAGGAGGTGTGGATGGAACTAACTCAGGTGACCTGCAAGGAATGAGTTAGGTTTGTCTTTCTCCCTGCAGGCTCTTGTCAGTTATGGGCTCTATAAATGTAAACTGGGAACCCTGCTGGGGAGAAGGTTACAGGGCTTTGGGGATTTCTCTCTGTGCTGCTTCTTATTAGTGAGGATGAAACAGTCCCTGTCTGGGTGGGAGACATAATCCAATAAGGTCAAAGAAAAGAAAAGATTCAAGGGAGGAAGAAGAGGAATTAAAACTATTGTCATGAGGTTGGCCGGAGGAAGAAAGCAGTACAGAAGAGCAAGGAAAGGGACAGGCTTTGAAACTAGAGTGCTGGCATGTCTGGGGCTCTGCTTGCAGAAGGTAACCCTGTACCTTTTGAACGAGCTGCAGCAGCTCATGTATGAGAGCAGTAAAGGAGCGGGATCGAGGAGTCTTACGACGATGGATCCAGGAGAAAAAGACACCAGGGGTGGTCTGGAAGTCTGCTGAGCTGTATGGGGGTGTCTGCAAGCAGATCGGATATGCCTGATCTGGAAGGGAGCTGGCTTCTTGCAGTGACTGAGTGTCTGCCAAGATGTATCAGACCTAGCAATCACTACCCACTTCTTCCAGGATGTGTGGGTAAAATTGATCCAACCTTATGTAGCTTGAAACTTGTCTCAGTATTAAGAGTTTGATGACTGGGAAAGAAGACTGAAGGCCCCCCAAACACAAGATATTGACATTTCTTTTTCCCCATGAAAGGATAATCATTGAGGAGACAGGAGGATATGTGGAGTGAGACTTGTAGAAAATGTCAAAGAAATGGGTCATGGCTTTCTGGACTGTGTTTTGAGATACTAGGATAATGAGCTTGCTACTACCAGAGGCAACTGGAAGGATAGGGTTTTGTTAAAAGCAGACTTGCTTCCCCGATCAAGAGAGTTTTAAACTGAAATTTGAGAGGGATGTGAGAAGGACTCAGATAAAATGGTACATCAGGAGACTGTGGTCCAGAACAGCTATTCCCAAATGTAGGAGCTTCAGTTCTCCGTGAGGTTAATTGTTCAGCTAAAAAAGGTTTGTGATGAAGGAAGAATGGGAAATGTCAGGGTACACAACCTAATCAGGTTTCTTTTGGGAAGGACTTCTCACACCAACTTGTGCTCTGACTTTCAGAGGGGGTTAGGGAACAAACTGTCCCCTAAATTCTTTGACCACAGAATTTTGTTTTTTCATGGAAATGTCTTCATGTATTATAAAAAAAAACTAGTGATCCATGGCAGCCGTTGGGGAAACTTTGATCTAGAGGAATGTCGCAGTTGCATAGAATCATGTCCACCTCCTTCCACGATTTTATAAATCCCTGAGAAGATCGGTTGGCTTTTGAGAGGGATCAATAAATGACAGGTTTATTCTCTGTCAGAGTTAGGAATAGATTTAGAGATGATCAGCAGAATCAAAAAGGAGGGCATTGAGGAGGACATTTTACTCATCAGAGCCGGGTGGAGAATGTGGCTTTAGATCTTTTATTCAGGTGGTGCTATAGTCATAATTGTGCCCCTCCAAAATTCATATGTGAAAGCTCTACCCTTCCCTTCCCCCTCGACCCCGCCATGTGATGGTATTTGCAGATGGGGCCTATGGGAGGTAATTAGGTTTATATGATGTCATGTGGGTGGGAGCCCTCATGATGGGGTTAGTGCCCTTAGAAGAAGAAACACCAGAAAGCTCTCTTTCTCCCTCTCTCTTTCCCTCCCTCTCTGCCATATGAGGACACAGGGAGAAGACCACCATATGCAAATCAGGAAGAGGGCTCTCACCCGAACCTGAACAGAGTACTTTTACCCTGTTCTCGGGTACCCTGTTCTCGGACTTCCAGCTTCCAATAACTGTGATGTTGTTGAAGCTATCCAGTCTATGGTATCTTGTTATGGCAGACTGAGTCTAAAACATGTGGGCTTCCTGAAGTGAACTCAAGTTCACTCAGTCATAAAGAGCTCTGGAAAAATGCAGTCCTCTGCAATGGGGAAGTCTACTGCTTGGCGAAGAAATGACCAGAATCCATGCAGATGAGCAGAGCTGCCATGCAGACCAACCGTGTTCTTCCAAACTCACCAATTAGATATGTCATGCCTTCTACTTTAGGGAAGAGTAGAAGGAAGCATTAGGAATGGATGAAAATGTGTTCTTCCCTCACAAGTTTCCTATTCACCTTCGGAGAAGTTAAACTAGTGAGGAAGAGTTTTCAATAATATTTACATCCTGTGTGACCATGGAATGAAACGAAACAAAGAGATTAACTCAAGAGTAATCTCATGAGTGTGTAAAGCCTGACTTGGTGCCTGCTGCATTGTGTGTGCTCAGTGAGTATTTGCCAAGTGGGTAAAATCTGTAAGATGCATCTGTGTCTCCCTGCCTGGTCATGGAAATTCCAATGAGTTCATTAAGACGAGGAAACACTTCAATCCCTGTTGGTTATAACACAGTTGAAAATTAGGGATGCATAGTAAAAAATAATAATTGCCGAGGTTCCAGCGTTGTCTTTTAAAAAAACTCTTGTGATCTTTGGTCTTTTAGTTAACTCAGGTGTATGCTACATGCAAAACTATAAGATCATGGGACTTCCCTGGCAGTGTAGTGGTTAAGACACCATGCTTCCATTGCAGGGGGCACGGGTTCGATCCCTGGTGGGAGAACTAATATCCCGCGTGCCGTGAGGTGCAGCCAAAAAATTGAAACAAAACAAAACAAAACAATAAAATCATGGTCAAGGGTGATAAGAGAGACACCTGTGAATTGAAGGGCAAACAAAGCTGTGCTGACATTTGGTTTTAAAACATTTTTTCTCACCAATTGATTACTTTTAGCTTGCAATAACAAGGCCAACTTTCAGCTATGAAAAACACCTTTTGTTCTGATATTTTTGAAAAAAAACCAGCTTTGTTATTTTGAGTCTGAAATTCTCTACTCCACGTTCTTTCTTTCCTAGAAGAAACAATTGTTATTACAACACAATTTCCTGATAAAAGTTGTGTTTTCTCAAAAAAACATCCTTTATATTTTATAGGAGAACAAAGAGTGGACAGAGGACCTGTCATGTGACAAGTTCCTTCTTTTCTAGTCAATGTCTTACCTTGGATGTCTCTTTTAGGGGAAATGCTCTCCATCTCCATTCCAAGGTTGGATCTTATCACAGTGGGTTGTTATTATGTACTTACATGTTGCCCACCCATTCTGGACTAGATTTTACCTTCCTAAAGGGCAGGGGCTGTGTCTTGTCTACTGTTTATAGTACACCAAGCACAATACAGACCTTCAGTAAGTGCTGATTGAATGAGTGAGTTGACAAAAGAGATTTTCGGTGAGGTTTAAAGGGAGAAGGAACAGACGAGGTCTTGCAGAATCTGGAGGAGCTCATTTGGCCAAATTAAGACATGAGGAATAAGTATGAGCAAGTGAGTTGAAGAGGTGCAGGGGTGGGGAGGAGGGATATGGAGAGCAAGAAGAGTTCTATAAAGAAGAAACAGGGCTTCCCTGGTGGTGCAGTGGTTGAGAATCCGCCTGCCAATTCAGGGGACACGGGTTCGAGCCCTGGTCTGGGAAGATCCCACATGCCGCGGAGCAACTGGGCCCGTGAGCCACAACTACTGAGCCTGCGCATCTGGAGCCTGTGCTCCGCAACAAGAGAGGCCGCGATAATGAGAGGCCCGCGCACCGCGATGAAGAGTGGCCCCCACTTGCCGCAACTAGAGAAAGCCCTCGCACAGAAACGAAGACCCAACACAGACATAAATAAATAAATAAATAAATAAATAAAAGAAGAAGAAACAGCATTTAGAACCCAAAGAAGGCAAAGAGACAATGCACTCTGTTCTGCTAGAACAGGAATGCAATGTTCTTGAAAAACTTCATATGATAAAAAAAATTAAGTTATTAAAGTATCATTTCAAGGCGAAAAGAAGTTCAGGGGGTTAGAGATTTTCAGACTCAAAATAACAGATGATGCTCTCTCTATATGGATTTCAAAATCTGCAAAGAATTAAGGTTTCTTACCAATTGGAATTTCAACGAGGCAGACATCTGCTGGAGGTCTAACTCTGTGAAAACACATCAACTGATAAATTGTTGTAAAAGCCTAATAATCATTTCATTTTTCAGAGGCTGGAATGAGAAATAAAGGAGAGGGACACTGTGAACTTAGCAGTGATAGACACAGAACAGGACAGTGATACGGAAGTGGAGGCCCTTTATTTGAGTCCTTCCCTCTGTTCCTCTCCCTCATTCTCCTATCTCCCTTCAACACTTACTGTGTGCTCAGTGCCAGCAGTACAAGATGAAGATTAATAAGAGTCCATTCATTTCTGTCCTTGAGGAGTTCACAGCCCATGGAGAAAACAGCTAGACAAAGATAACTAAAAAGTAATGTAAGAGATGCTATATCTGGGTTCAAAATGCAAAACTATATATACAAAGAATTATGTGCACAAGATGCCATTGTCTAGGGGGATGTTTCCATTTTGAAATTGCCTTTTTAGAGTGTATAGGAGTTTCTACTTCAATTGAATGAGATATGCAAAGGAGTTTTCAAGAATTCCAAGTGGAGGGGGAAGCTTGGGAGAGGCATGGACATGAAAAGGTGTCATGGTGATGAACAGTCTGGTGTAGCTGAATTAAGAGGAATAAAGAAAGAACGCCAAGGCAAGACTAGAAATGTGAGCCCGTAAAAGGTGTCTGCCTCACACATGTTGTATGTGTTAGATAAATGTGAGTTGTAAATGCAAATAAATAGAAGAATTTTAAAGAAAGGAGTTAAATGATTAGATTTGCATTTTAGCACATAGAACTGAGTGGCTAATGGCATAGAAAGGAACACCGAACATAAATAATGAATGTAATCTACCTTACTTAGCTTGGAAGACAGTAGACTTTGAAAAGGGTCAGAAAAAAATAGGGAAGATCTTAGAACTTTGGATGTGAGAAGAGAGAACTTGTTAGGAGATGCCACAGAAGAAAGTCGATACATTTATTTATTCATTAATTCAACTAAGTTTTATTAAGTAACAAATATATGTCAGGGATTTTAGTAGGTTCTTGGGATAGAGCTGTGAACCAAACAGCTCTGATCCCTGCTCTTGTGGGCTCACAATCTAGAATGTACAGTCACAGCTCATTAGTTGGCTATGGAATGAACTTAATGAGTCTGTCAAGAAGAAGAAGGAGGAGAAGTAGAAGAAGAAGAGAAGGGGAGCAGGAGGAGGAGGAGAAGGAAGGGAGAGAAGGAGGAGGAAATAAATAATGTGGCATAGAATGGAGTAGAATAGAAAATATCAGGGCACATCCCGCATAATAAGAGCAAAACCTGCTTCATTAAAATGTTTCTCCTGTGGCACCCATATATGAATATATGTACTGGGTCGTGGTGTAATGTATGTGTCTCACTGTGAGTGAATGGTTTCAGGCATATCACGTTGAGGGCTTCCTCCGTTGAAATCCATTCCAGATACAACTCAAGTCCCGTCATCCCCAAGCCTCCTCTGTTGACTGCACATCACAGTTTCTCTCTCTCTTCTGCTCCTGGTACCTCTTTTCTCATCCATTCTTTTGGCATTCATTTAATGGAATTCTTGTAGTTACCTTTGCATGGGAGAGACTGATAATTATTTAATTAACATAATAACATTTATTGAGGCCCACATCATGCTAAACACAGATGATTTAAAGGTGACTTGAAACAAACAAGACTCCCTAGCACGATAGGGTTTATACTCTATTGGGTGAGATAAACATCAATAAAACATCACGTGAATAAATGCATAATTACAAACTGTGATCAGTGATACCAAAGAGAATCTCTGATTGCCAGGACAGGATTTAACTGGGTGTGTGTATGGAAGGAAGTTCAGTTTTGAACAAACTGAAAAGGAGGAGCATGGATTGGGGAAGGTATATTGGTTTTCTAGGGCTGCTATAACAAATTAGATGGTTTAAAACAACAGAGATTTATTCTCTCCTAGTTTTGGAGGCTAGAAGTCCAAAATCAAGATGTTAGCAGGGCCCTTCTCCCTCTGAAGGCTCTAGGGAAGCTCCCTTTTTCTGGTTTCTGGTAGTTGCCAGCAATTTTTGCTCTTCCTCGCCTTGTAGGCCATCATTCCAATCTCTGTCTTGTTATCACATGGCCTTTGTTCCTGTGTGTATTTCTGTGGGTCCTGTTCTCTTTTTATAAGGACATCAGTCATTGGATTTAGGGCCCACCATAATTCAGTATGAGCTCACCTCAGCTTAATTAATTACATCTGCAAAGATTCTATTACCAAATAAAGTCAAATTCTGAGGTTCTGGATGGAGCTGAGTTTTGGGGAATACTGTTCAACCCACTACAAAAAGTTTTCTTGATCAAGAGTCAAGAGCTGAAAAATGAAAATTATGCATTAGGCAATGAGGGGCTTGGGGAAGGGAGTGACCAGAGAGAGGGAAGAGTGTAGTTGGAGGGAGTGTAGAAGAGGTCATCAAGTGTGGTCAGAGCCTCAGGGAGGGGCAGGAGAAATGTAGTGTGAATAGTGGTTGCTCTTCCAGGGACCAGATCATGCAGGGCCTGACCTGCCATATTAAGTGGCTGGGTGTTCTTAGGATGAGGGGCAATGGGAGGACATCGACAGCTTTAAGCTGGGCCAGATTTGCCCCTTATCTGTCCAACTGGACTTGTCCATAAGGATGTTTTGTCTCAAAGGTGCTGAAGATTACTTCCGTCCTCTTCACAAACACCTGTTCTTTCTATGAAGTCCTGACTGAATAGACCTCCTGAACAAAACCCTCTCTGACACTCCTCTTTCTCCCCCCCCCAGCATGGGATTGGGTGTCTCATCATAGGACTCGCATCCAACTCCGTGTTTCCTCCACCCCAGCACCCATTGCACTGTACTGAAATTGACTGCTGATTTGTTTCTTTCTCAGTGTGAAAATGTGAACGTCCTGAGACAGGAAATTGCTGAGCCTTAGCAGTAAATATTTAGTGAAGGAAGGAAGGGAGGATGGAAGGAAGGAAAGAAGGAAAGAAGGATGAAGGGAGGGAGGGAGGAAGGAAGGAAGGAAAGAGAGAATTGGAGAGGGCAAAATCTCTGACAGCGAGGCAAAGACCTTACTCACCAAAGCAGAAAGTGGCCAAAGAAACCTTGTACTTGTTTCAGTGTGTGTCTCTTGAGGCCATTTTCTCCTGTCTTCCATAAAACCTAAAGCCAAAACCGCCCCTTGTCTGCATCCCAGGGCAATCTTCAGGCTCCATTAAATATGCTCCACGTCTGTGGCATGGGCTCTAAGGGAAGAAGACTATTTCTTTTCTTTTTCTTTTACCTTATGATCCCATTTATGAATATATGATATATGTATAACTGAATCATTTTGCTGTACACCTGAAACTAACACAATATTGTAAATCACCTATACTCCAATAAAATTAAAATATTAAAAAGAAGGCCATTTCTAATGGAGCCATTTATTCTACTTTGTAGTCTAACGAAAGCCTAATGTAGCTTGGGAGGTGGAGATGAGGTCATTACTTCCCAAATTAGGAGTTGAAAGTGAATTGTATTATCACTGACTGGCTTCTTATTTTAGCTACAGGTCTGTGCGGGAATTTTTTATCTTATTTTTTTAGATCCATACTTAGGATATATGAGCTGGACTCACTCTGCTATTTGGATTTTACTGATGTGCAGGACCTCTGCACCCCCTTCCAAAATATTCCTCTGCATCTCTCCCTCAAGATCCACCTTCCTTCCAGGCCAGATGAAATAGTGTTTCTTTCCATCCAAGTCTGTAAGACAAGGAAACCAGTTGGGCCAATGACAGTGTGATTCAGTGGGCACTGGGCAGAGGCTGTGGGATTGTCGCCTGGCTCTGTGGGTGAATGGGGAAGCAAAAGGTGGAGAAATATGAATTCCCAGGCACGGTTGCTGTGAAAGTGTTTTTTAAGATGAAGGCACGTAGCACACTAGAGCTATTAGCAGAAGGGGACACTGACGTCTTCCGAAAACAGTAAAAATAATAAGAAGAAAATAAAGTAAGAGTATACTCTGACATCCAAGAATCTCAGAGATATGATGCTACCCTAGTGATTCCGGCTCTGCTCCCAGGTCCCCCCAGAGGCTCCCAGCAGGGCATGGTTGCAGGGAAGCTCTGAGAGCCAATTCTCTGCCAAGCACTGAGCAAGGAGCTCTTCATCCTCAGACTTGGCCAGTCCTCCCCATGGCTCTGTGAGAAAGGCCTGATCATGCCCGGAATAGCTCGGGGCACTGAGGCTCCCAGAGGAAAGTAGCTTGAACAAGGCCATTCATTCATTCTACAGGTAACGTCCTCTGTGTGTGGCTCAGCCCTGGGCAAGGGGATACAGTGGTTAACAAATTAGGCAAGATCCCTACACTCAAAAAGCTCTGAAACCTGGACAGCTGGTATCTAAAATAATAAAAATGTAATTTTAGAGAGTGATCAGTGCCATGGAAACAATAGTGATGTAACATGATTAAGATTAACTGGGGTTTTATTTTAGGTGCTGTGGTCAGGGAAAACCTCATGAGAGAGATGATATTTGAGCTGAGAATACCTGATGAGAAGGAGCCGGGCGTGAGGATGCCTGGGAAAGAGTGTCTCAGGCAGGTGACGTGCAAGCATGAAATGTCCTCACTGGGAATAAGCTTGACATGCTCAAGGGGCAGGAGGGAGGCCAGTATGGCTGGAGCATCATGTACAAGGGGACACAAAGGCCCCTCAGGGTTTGATCAGAGAAGCAGAAAGACTGCAATGTTATAATGAAGGCATTTATTGTGGGGATTTGATTTGGGCAATTGTGGGAGCTCGTTAAAGAGTTTACATAAGGCTGTTACTTCTACATCTGGTGTTGGATCTGAAGTCAATAGGACAGGCGGTTGGGAAGGAAAGATGGACATGAAGTGGGGGAGAGCAATGATGTATGTGACCAGCAGCAGCTGGCACCCTTTGCCATGGAGTTGCACACACTGGGCCAGGATTTGGAGGAGCTAAAGGAAGCGATGGAGTGGGAGCTAGAGTTGCCCCAGCCGTGTAATCAAGGTAAGGCTGCAGATGAAGGACAACGTGTAATACGTGAGTGGTAACAGCACTTGGGCTCCGTACAGATCTTCATGATGTTTAGAAAGAAAAAAAAAGAGCTGCCATTTTTTCCCTTCCACTTCTCAATCTCACGCAAGTGCCTCTTGTGGCCCGTGTACACTGATGCTATACAGGGAATTCTGGGAAACCCAGTTCTAGATTACTATCTCAACACATACTCCGTTCTTTGTCAACTTGGCATGCATTCATATCTCTTTTAACCATATTTAACTTCTCAACAGTGACAATAGCAGAATATAGTATCCATCTAGCATGCTTATATACACAACTAAAAACACCCTAACCATCTCCCTAAAAATAAGATGCACATTCTTTTACTCACCTTTAGGTGATATCCCTTCTTTTTCCAGTTAAGTCACATTCCTCTGATATCTTGTAGCTTAAATATTGAGATATAAGATTAGTTACTACTAAACACATTTTTTGTTAAATGGTAGGGAAATGAGAGAGGGAAAGAAAAAATGGTTAATATATGCACAACTATATTCACGTCAAAATAAGGAATAAATACTCATAACTATTACAGTCTTTGTTTCTCAACTGGTCATGTGGCAGTAGCTGATATTTATAACTTCCTTTTATCATATTCCCTTTACCCTCAGCAAGCAGGTTGGCTCCTTGTGGTCCTGTGCCTTTGGGTGACTCAGAGTTTATTCTTGAAGATCATTGACAGTCCTGCCTATATTGGGTTGCGGTTTTCCATTTGACTTTAATAATGGGACATGGGAGTGTAAGTGGCACCTCAGGGCATCTCGTCTTCCCAGACATACCCCTCCTTATCCCAACTGTGTAATAACAACCTAATTCCCTCTTGGGAATATAGATTACAGAGAAGATTAACTATTTGGGGAGATCATCAGGAAGGTGGGATCAAACTAGGGATCTGAGGGACAGCATTGGCTCTAACAGAAGAGGTGGGGAAAGTATTCTAGGCAGGGATAAGACAAGAAAAAAGCCCACGGATGGGGATTACTGAGACTGCTTAAAGGAAAAAGAGAAGCACAGCATACCTGAGATTTCATGTACACAAAGAGAGAGGACCACAGAGGCTGGAAAGGGTACAAACAGTATTTGAGGCCAAGCCATGGGTGGGTAGGAATGCTCTCTCGGGGATACAGGCCTTCACTGTACAAGTGATGAGCCACTGGTGATCTGAAGAGGAGTATGGTATGATCATACCTATATGTGGAATATTTCTTCTTCCCTCCCTCCCTCTACATAGACTATTCCATGTGCTAATCAGCGTGCTAAGCCTGCGGAACACGAAGGTGAATAACATAGGGTCCCTGCCTTCAAGAAGCTCATAGTGTGTGTACAAACTATGAAGTATAATAGAATAAAGAACACCAAACCCTATAGTTAAAGTCTGGACAGGCCCCCTGGGGGAGGGGTCAGAGGAAGGAACAGCTAATTATACCTGGGGAGCGGGTAGAGGTCCATTCAAAAATAAAGTACAGGAGAGGTAAATGGAGACAGAAAGAACACTTAGAAAGGCTCTTCATTCATTTATCTGACTAACATCAATTGAGTACCAACACCATGCCAGGCATTTTTGTGGACATTGGAGGTGGAAGTGCACAGGCATGTAGGGGTCTTCTGCCTTCATGAAATTACATTAGAGCAGAAAGAGAGAAACTGCAATAGGAAAATCAGATAATAGCAAGAATAATATCTGACATTTATGGAGTTCTTAACAATGTGCTCTAAGTGCCGTCGATGAATTAATCTTCATAACAACCTTGTGAGGTAGGTATTATTATTCTCCCCCTTTTATAGATGGGAAACAGGCATACAGATGGTAGTTAGATAACTTTCCTGAGATTTTACAGTTAACAAGTGGTAGAACCATGATTTGAACCTAGAGAGCTGGAGCCCAGAGATAAAGTCTTAACAACAGGGCCACGTTACCTCTTCAGTAATTGAATAGAGATATTTCAGGGAATGAGAAGTGCTGTGAAGAAAGCAAACCAGGGCAATGGGCTAGAGAGTAAAGAGTACGGTGGGGTGGTGCTACTATAATAGGATGCTTCTGGAAGACCTCACTCAGGAGGTGATTCTCCAATGATATCTGAATGATCGGGAGGATTTGGCCATGAAATGATCCCAGCAGTAGGGTCTAATGGCCTCCCCTGGACCTCTGAGAGTGAAGGAGAGAAAAGCAACAAAAAAGCAATTTGTCTCCAGGCTGGATGCACAGGTCAAAGGAGGGCTGAGCTGGAGATGTTTTCAAAGGAGACTTAAGCCTACGTGGCATCAAGGCAGGATGCCAGCCTCTGCCTTACTGCATAGCTGCCCTGGGCCCCTGCTTGCTGCGACGCTCTCCAAGTCCCAGCCATTTCTGGCTAATGTTCATTGGCCTGGTGCTCTGGCTGAGAACTTAATGATATACCTAGGCAGTCTGAGCTTTGAACAGGTAAGCATGTATTTCCTAATTCTGCCAGAGTTGGGGGCCAAGTCTCAGGGCGAAACATGTAACCAGGTGTCTTTGGAGTGGACGAGGAAGTGAAGCTTGTGGCAGAAGGCTGAGGGCTCTCTGCTGATCGGAAGACCAGAAACCTTGTCCAGGAGGTTGTGTGGGAGGCCAGGTCTTTGGAAGGAATGCTGGCTAACTTTCTGACAAAGCAGATGGGGAAAAATGCAGTTTTTGCAGAGCCCTGGATCCGGAATTTGGCGATCTGAGTATTTACACTGTTTCTGCCACCAGCTGACTGTGTGATCTTGGCCAAAGCATCTTTTTTTTTTTTTTTTTTTTCCTCTCTAGGCCTTATTCTTCCTGTTAAAAAAAGGGGCATGGGATTGAATGAACTCTAAATTTCCTGGCAGGTGCCTTGTTCCCAGGGCTCTGGCACTCAATTCGTGAGCTGAACCCCACATAGGGCAAGTGCAATGAAGGGGCAGCAATCAAAAATTGTTTTTCCAAATCATTTGATATTTCAACAGATGCTTCTAAGTGGTGGTTATCATGGGGAGGAATCAGAGCTTTGTGGGATTTTTTGAAGTTTAATACAATGTTGTCAAGATGAGAAATACAATGATGAGGAAGTACCATCCCTTTCAGTACTGAGTGTCCCTGAGGGTGCTAGGCCAGGCTTGCTCAGTCCTGCTCTTGCCTTCATTCATGTCTGGGGCAGCTTGGAGGGTGGGGGTGGGGTCCTACTTGCCTCCCCAGATTCATGTTCTCAACAGAAAACTCATATTTTTGCCGAAAACTTGACACTTAGGGATTACTGGGTTGGGCCATTTGGCTCAGGGATCCCATCAAATTTTTGCTTTTATTTCCCTCTGAACTCAGCCTCTGCACTCAAGACTCAGAACACAGCTTGAATGATAGAATCGTAAAGTGCAGAAGCTCTGATTCCCAAGGGATTGTGACAGCAGATGTTTCTATAGATCTTTCAACGCTAACTACATTTATTCTTCCAAATTATAGGCTTCTGCTTCATTCCTGTTGCAACTAATGTGATTTTTTAATTACAGTGGCTGATGGCCAATTGGCGACTCAGCTTAATAAGCTTCAGACTTAGCAGGTGGGGGGAGGGTCAGTGGGTGCAACCATTGGCCCCATTGTTAGTGCATCATTTCTTAGAGAAATGGAAATAGCTATTTCAAATTTGGATGCTGCCTCCTTCAACAGGGTGAATTCTCCTCTTATTCTTTTTCCTGTCCTATTTTCAGGAGGCTCAGTTACCTGTCTCTTCTCCTAGAGACATGGGACATGGGATCTGATTGTCACAAATAGGGACACAACAGACAAAAGTCACAGACTGTCCTGGGCAGCCCTCACCTGGTGCTAACATGCTAAGGAATCACACCTCACTGGTACCAGCCCAGTACCAGGACTTTTTCCTCCCCAGGGTTTATAACCAGAGGTGGGTTTACCTCGAAGCCAATAAATGAAATGGAAGATTCAGGACCCCTACTTGCACAAGATCCTTTTGAGGCTTGGAGGAAGCCCTAGCAATATGCTCACATGTGCATTGCTGTCTGAATCCATTCAGGCTGCCATAACAAGTACTATAGACCAAGTGGCTTATAAACAACAGAAATTCATCTCCCACCGTTCTGGAGGCTGGAAGTCCGAGGTCAGGATTCCAGCATGGTTGAGTTCTGGTGAAGACCCTCTTCTGCACTGCAGACGGTCAACTTCTTTTGTCCTCAGGTGGTGGAAAGAGAGCCAACTTCTGGCCTCTTCTTAGAAGGGCACTAATCCTATTCATGAGGACTCCACCCTTATAACCTAATTACTTCCCAAAGGCCACCTCCAAATACCATCACACTGGGGAATAGGTTTCAACATATGGATTTGGAGGGACTCAAACACTGAGTGCATAACAATGTACTGCTGTAAAATCTGTGAAAGCAAGATGTATTAACCACAATCGGTTAAGAAAGCTATCACCTCATGCTGGGTGGTTGTTGGTCTGGAGGGACCTTGAGAATCTTTGGCGTTGGCAAAGGGGGCATTGGGGTGGGAACACATTTATTCTGGGATTAGTGAGGTATTTTGATGTGGTTGCAGCCTTGCAGCCATTACTGCATATAATCACAGTATCGCTGGTCATTCTGGTGTAGGAATGGCTTCCTGCTGTGTCAGTTCCCTTTGCAGTGTGACCCGAAGACCCGGCTGGGGCCTATCGTGAATGAATATGTCCTGTAGCACCTGGCACCGGTGGTGCCTGGGTAGTGGGAAGAAAAAAACAGGTTTGAAATGTACGGAGCCAGAAATTAGTATGTGGAAGATTCTTCCCCTCATCAGAGGATGTAAATTTTTAAGTAGAGGATTGATTCCTCTCCTATCAATGCCTCATCAGCATGAAAGCTCCCTTGTCAGAAATAGACTTGATAATGCAGCATGTGCAATGATAAACACCAGGTACTTTTGTTTGGGGGGTGTCTTTTTTGAAGGGAGTTGTGGAAAATATGGTTTATCACAATTGCCATGTTTTTAGGGAGAAAACCTATAGCAGTACCACAAACAATGAGTGCAACCGTAATGGCTCATATGTGAAGCACACATGATAAAAGATTTACCGCATTTTGACTATAATCATAACAATTTACATGACATTACCAACACTGAGTTGTGAAGCTAGGAGCCTTTTTATAAACTATTAACAAAATTGTTTTGATCTGGAGTGAAGCCCAATCATCTCCCTGTTCTTTGTATAGAATAACGCTACAAAATTGTTATCACCTGGAGAGCAGGTGATATGCAGAGTATGCTGCCCAATGTTTAGAACAAAAGGAGGATTGTAGAAGTGTTCAGTTCATAGAAATACGTTATTTCTCTGATGTTGTGGGGTTTTTTGTAAGTGTCTTTTTAAAAAAATATTTATTGGCATATAGTTGATTTACAGTATTGTGTTACTTTCTGCTGTACAGCAAAGTGAATCAGTTATACATATACATATATCCACTCTTTTTTAGATTCTTTTCCCATATAGGTCATTACAGAGTGTTGAGTAGAATTCCCTATGCTATACAGTAGGTCCTTGTTAGTTATCTATTTTATATAGAGTAGTATGTATGTCAATCCCAATCTCCTAATTTATCCCTCCCCCAACCTTTCCCCCCTGGTAACCATAAGTTTGTTTTCTACATCTGTGACTCTATTTCTGTTTTGTCAATAAGTTCACTTGTACCATTTTTTACCTGTTTAATTCCATTTTAAACCTAATTTTGCATTGCTTTTCTTAAAGAGGGCCCAAATTATCCAGACCGCATAAAGCATGGATCCATCCACACCTCAGTCGTGACCACCAAAGCCTTCCACAGTAGCCTGCAGCCAAGCCCTGATCCTGAGCAAATCCCAGCAGGGGCAGTAGCTGCTTCTCTTCCTCTTGTCTGTAGAAGTTGGGGTGCAGTCCCACTTTCAGATCTGTTCTGGGACCCAGCATGGTGGCTGGAGTCTTCTGCCACCCTTGGAGCCTCCACACATCCCGCCCAGGTCTGAATCTAGCTGTGTGGAGGTGAGCCCTGAAATTTGGAAAGCAGCAGCCCTTCCTCTCGCCGTTTATGCAACCCCTACTCTACTCCCCGATCCCCCACCAGAGTGACTGTGGTCAAGGGTCTGGGCCCTATTCAGGCTTCATCCAATTCAAGCCAATCCACATGCCTGAGACTTACTCTGGGTCAGGCTCTGTAGGATGTAGGAATGAATAGGATGCAACACTAGGAATATAGGAATGAATAAGAATAAGAGGCCTGCCCTAGTGCCAGAGGAAGACCAAAAGACAGTGACATGCCGATTGATGTGGACACTCTTGGAGGTTGAATGGAGAAAACGGGCGACAGGAGAGAAAGTGAGGTCTCCTTAGTTATTTGTAATAAAGGTGATGATAACACTACACTTACCTCTAATAATATTAATAATTCTCAATAAGAAGGGTGATCAATTTTGAATTCTGTAAGTACAGAAGCCACACTGGTTTATAAACTTGTATATCTGCAGCATCTGGTCCAGAACCTGGTACATAATAGATACTCAACAGATTGCTGTTAAATGAGTGAAATGATAAGTATTTTGAGTGCTTACTTTGTGCCATGCATTTCCTTTAAACCTCACAGCCATCCTGTGAGAGGTGATAAGAGCATCCTGTTCCACAGATGAGAAAACTGAGGTGGGTGAATGTTCCATCGCAAAGGTCCTACAGCCAGTAGGGGCAGGTCCTGAATGGTACTGTTTTCTTGCCTTGTTCTAAGCCAGGCAAATTGCTTTCCCTTACTCACTACCCATCTCTGGCCAAATCTCAGACCATCTGGTTGGGACCCAGGTATCCCAGCTGCCAGTCTTTGTGCTAGCCCAAATCTTGCTGCCTGCAGAGACAGGTTCTGGAATGAGAACAGAACCACAAGCTCCCAGGTGTTGGGCCATTGGCTGGGCTTGCTACTTGGCCTGTCTCATCGGCTGGCTGCAGATGGCCTGCTTCTGAAATCAAGGCTCATCTCGTGCCCAGTCTGAACCCATAGAACATGACCAGGTTGTCCTGCATAAAAAGTTTAAACTCATGCCTCTCTGCCACCTGCCTGCTGGGTTTCCAGTTGTGTCCAGCTTTCCCCTCCACCCTGCCCATCCACTGCATCTTTAGAAGTTGCTTAGAGCTTGGACTATTATAAGCATCATCAGTGTTTTGCACCTGCCTCCTCCAAAAGACCATGAACTCCCAGAGGCAGGGGTTGTGTGATCTGTCTCCCTCTATGCTCTGTGCCCTGCATGGAATCCTATATGTGACAATTTAACAGGATGATTCCAATCTTGGTTCTGCTCCTTACTGGTCATTGATCTTAGGCAAGTGACAACTTCCGTTTCCTCAGTTTCTTCATCTGTAAAATGGGGAGGGATAATAGTATATACCTAATAAGGTTGCCATGAGGATTAACTTAGCCAATAAATGTAAAGATAAAATGTGCCTGGCACAGAGAAGCTCTATATCGTTGTTAGTCATTATGATTCTTAATGATTCATACAGCACCTTCTTTCCTTCCCTTTTAGGGTGTTAATAGCCCACACAATATATTTTAACACCAAAACATTGGCTGGCTGGTGTTTTTTTCTGATTGTTTCTTACGGGTAAGTTTTGTTGCCTCAATTACATTTTGCAAACTCCCTAACGTTAAGGTTTGTTCATTAGGATGCTGGTGGCTTTTAACCTGGTTTGGGTTACAGACCTTTTCAAGAATCTAGTGAAAATTATGGCTGCTACTGCCTTGCAAATGCACATGGGGCCATAGAAGCAAAATATTGCCCACCACTTTTAGGAGCTTTAATCACTGCCAGCAAGGGCTTTCTAGTCAAGAATCTCTGTTCTGACTCCAGGTCTGGCTCCGTCACCAACAAGCTGTGTGTTATTGGGCAAGCAACTATCCCTCTCTGGGCTTCTGTACAGTAGGGGGGACTAGGGGCTCAGCGGATCCTTCTATCAGGGACATTTCACACTTTTCATCCTCTGCTTTGCCAAGCAATAACTTCCATCTAAATTCCATTAGATCAGATAGAAGGGGTAAAAAAAACCCAATCAGATCCCACTGCAGCTAAAAGCTTTCTCTGCTCTTCCTAGCATCTTTTAAATGTGACAGACAGAGAGAAGGCTTCATAAATCTCCAGTAAGCCAAGAGCTTGACTATAATAATTGCAAGATGGGGTGGGAAGGGCAGCTTGCCCTCCCACCTGCTATGGCTGGAATCAGCTTCCCTCAACCCCCATATATCAAAAACCAAAAGGAGGGCACCCCTGTATATCATCTCACTCCAAAATAGAGGTGGGGGTCAACAGCTGACAGGCTTTCAGGGATCTGCTCTCTCCATCTCCTGTCCCTTGGGTCTTCTCTTGAGTCAGCTGTCTAATAGGTCCATTAGTCTGCCTCCATTTCCTAAACTTGTCATTCTGCCTTCTCCATCACCCCCCACCCCAGATGCTTGTTGGTACTAGGAAGAAAGTACATAAAATATGTGACCTTCTGTAAGCACTTGGTCTTACTTTCTTAGACCTTAGAATATTTTCCCAAACCCCCAGCTTGGCATTTCCAAGGTAAGGCTCCATCAGAGAGAACTTGATATACAAAAGTCCTGTGGTGGAGGTTCTCTCCAAGAGCTGAAAGGTCAGAGCAGCTGGACATTGAAGGGTGTGGTGTGAAATGTGGTGGTGAGCAGGGGCTGGTTCTTGCAGGACTTTGAGCTTCCCATGTAGTATTTTAGTGTCCAGGAGAATTAGGAAGCCTACTGACAGGTTTCAAGCAAGGGTAGGGATGGGGATGGTGGCTTAAGTTCAATGGCAGCCTACAAAGCAGGATGTCTTAGAGGAGATGGGACATGGCAGGTCACCCAAGCAAGGCTCAAGCACCAGGCAACTAGGTGGGACCCAGAAGCAGACAGAAGCCTGGTTTCTAGAATTGGAACCCAAGTTAGCAAGAAAAGCAGCACAGGCATCCTTAGGCTGTGATTAAACTAGAAATTCTTGAAACCGCACCCCTCCTCCTTCTTAGGAAGTGGATAAACTATGGCCAGCACGTTGGCAAGGACAACTGTGTCTGCAGGTGAGGAGCAAGTGACATCAACTGGGGGCTGGAGGGCCACAGGATGGGCCATGGGGAGTTTGGGGCTTGATATTGGGGGTGTTGTAAAGGACCTGTGCTTCATCCTGTCTTTGAGGAGCTGTGAAGAAGAGGGATATGGGGGAAGGAAGATTGTTGAAGGTGGGGCACTGGTGCATATGTAGAGTGGCTGTTTTAAGATTATGTTAAAAAGTAGTAATGGGGAGACCCACTTCCTTATTTTTAGTGCATTTGCATTCAGGATCACTGGAGCTGAGAGCTCGCCAAGGTCATTATGATGGGCATTTTCTCTTGCAGGGATTTGTTAATTTATCCGATTATGGCTATGCTTCTCCATTCTCCAAAGTTACTTAACAGAAGTCTCAATTCTGCCCCCTTTAAAGCTGAGCAATGGGAATGGCTCCCTGAATTATGGGGTCAGTGCCCCTTTTCCCAGCCCACCCTCCCAATTTCCTCCACCCTCAGTTGTCACGGAACCATTATCACCTGTCTGGAGTAACCCATTAGCTAAAGAGCACATTAGCATAGATGGCTTTCTCAGATGCGTATCTTTAGGAAGCAATTCATCCAGCTCAATACCCTAAGGGGGCAGGAGTTGAGGAGGATTCATTTTGGTGGGAGGCAATGTGGTCTCCTAGAAGGAGACAGGACCCCAGATTCTGGTTCTCATTATGCCATTTCTCATCTATTTATTCATATAAAAAGTTTTTTTTTCCTGATATTTCCTAAGTGCCAAAGACTCTGCCCTCAAGGGTTCATAAAATCCTATGGTAATGATATGATGGGCATACAGACTTATTTTAATATCTCCATTTGTTCAATTAAAGGAGTTAAGGGAGTTCAGGGGAAAATACATTTATATTGCAGTTTGGGGTAAAACAAGAAAGTCTTCATGGAAGAGTTAGCATTTGAACTAGGCTTTGAAGAATGAAAAGAGGTTGAACAACTCTTGATGTGTCACCTGGAATGTGTTACTTATCCTTTCTACGTCACAGTTTTTGATCACATCTGTAAAATGGAGAAGCTTGCATCTAGCTGTGTAAACGGATCACCCTTTAGTGAGCACATTTTCTGAGGCAGGGACTGAGCTAGACACTAGGGATAAAGAGATGGAATGGGTGGGATCGCTCAGTAAACAACCTCAAAGACATCACAATATGAATCACAAGGGCTAAGCATGAAACCATCTGCTTACCAACTTCTGACTTTTCCAGACACGTCCAAATCTTTATTTCAGGACCAAGGCCAGCACCTACGCTTGCCTCCTTTGAGAAATGTTGGTCAGATTCTACCATTAAATTGTCCATTAGCATATATACACTACCAAATGTAAAATAGATAGCTAGTGGGAAGCAGCCGCATAGCACAGGGAGATCAGCTTGGTGCTTTGTGACCACCTAGAGGGGTGGCATAGGGAGGGTGGGAGGGAGGGAGACGCAAGAGGGAAGAGATATGGGAACATATGTATATGTATGACTGATTCACTTTGTTATAAAGCAGAAACTAACACACCATTGTAAAGCAATTATACTCCAATAAAGATGTTAAAAAAATATTGTCCATTAGTATCTATGACATGTTTGCAGTATTCATGCCTAGTCTTGAGGTGTTTTATGGACATGATTACCACCATTGTGTCAGGTAGGGGAAAAAGCAGATACGGTGGAAGTTTCCAGGAAAAAAAAAAAACCAGAGTGTAATTATGGAAGGGATAAAAGCAGAAAACTGTGAAAAAAGAAAGATGCTGTAATCTCTATGGGATGATCTGATCCTAAAGGCAGAACACAGATCACGAAGCACGTGAAAGAGGCTGTGTAGGTGCAATCATCTCTCATGAGGAAAAGCAATATAGAGACACCATTAGAGCACCTGCAATTTGCCAGGCAATTTCTAAGTGCTCTCTGTATACCTTAACATGTTTATTTCTTGCAAAAATCCTCAGGAGGTGGGGGTCACTATCATTATCTCCATTTTACAGATGTGGAAACCGAGTCACAGAGTGGCTAAGCAACTTGCCCAAGGTTACAGTTAGAAAAAAGGCATTCTCTCTCCATTCCCCATTAATAATGGACACAATTTAATATATATTGAGACACCGTTTTAAGCTCCATCTAACCATCTGTTTCCATGTAACTTCATTTCATTCTCAGGACAATTCTATGAGGTGGGCTCTAACTATGGCTCTCCTCCTGAGATTGACAGGTGTTAAGTAACAAGGCAGAGCTGGGAAGTGAATCCAGCCTGTCTAATCCCAGAGCTTTCCTTTGCCTCAGAGAATGAAGGCAGTGCCATGTTTATGGAGAAAGGGGACCAAACTGACAAGCATTCAAGAGGTAAAGCCCAAATGGCTCTGTGGCTGAGGATGCAGAACAGGAAGAAACCAAGGTTTCTATATTATTTCTTCCAGCTCCCCGTCTATGCTTCAAAGGAGGAGAGCAGATGCGGGGCCATTGTAAGCTGTCTGGGGCTCTTGAAGCAAAGACTGAACTGGCCTGGGATTTCAAAGGCTGGAGCTGGTATGCAACCAACTGCTGACTTCAGGCAAATTATTTTTACTTCGATAAGTCTGTTTCCTCATCTGGAAAATAGAGGAAATAAGATCTGCTCTCCACTTAACCTCACGTCAGTGTTTTCCAGATAAGAGACTGAGTTATGCAGAATGTCATGACTTAATGACTGTGTGGGGGGGGGGGTGGGGGGAGCCCGTGGGTGAATGACTGACATCTGCAAATTCATTCATTCACTCACTCACAAATTCACTATTTCAGTTATGGTATCATAGACTTTGTTTTTTTAACATCTTTATTAGTGTATAATTGCTTTACAATGGTGTGTTAGTTTCTGCTTTATAACAAAGTGAAGCAGCTATACATATACATATATCCCCATATCTCTTTCCTCTGGCATCTCCCTCCCTCACACCCTCTTTATCCCACCCCTTCAGGTGGTCAAAAAGCACTGAGCTGATCTCCCTGTGCTATGCGGCTGCTTCCCATTAGCTATCTATTTTACATTTGGTAGTATATATTAGTCCATGCAACTCCCTCACTTCATCCCAGCTTACCTTCCCCCTCCCCACGTCCTCAAGTCCATTCTCTATGCCTGCGTCTTTATTCCTGTCCTGCCCTTAGGTTCTTCAGAACCTTTATTATTATTATTTTTTGATTCCATATATATGTGTTAGCATACAGTATTTGTTTTTCTGTTTCTGACTTACTTCAATCTGTATGACAGACTCTAGGTCCATCCACCTCACTACAAATAACTCAATTTCGTTTCATTTTATGGCTGAGTAATATTCCATTGTATATATATGCCACATCTTCTTTATCCATTCATCTGTTGATGGACACTTAGGTTGCTTCCATGTCCTGGCTATTGTAAATAGAGCTGCAATGAAAATTGTGGTATATGACTCTTTCTGAATTATGGTTTTCTCAGGGTATATGCCCAGTAGTGGGATTGCTGGGTCGTATGGTAGTTCTATTTTTACTTTTTGAGGAACCTCCATACTGTTCTGCATAGTGGCTGTATCAATTTATATTCCAACCAACAGTGCAAGAAGGTTCCCTTTTCTCCACACCCTCTCCAGCATTTATTGTTTGTAGATTTTTTGATGATGGCCATTCTGACTGGTGTGAGGTGATACCTCATTGTAGTTTTGATTTGCATTTCTCTAATGATTAGTGATGTTGAGCATCCTCTCATGTGTTGACAATTTGTATATGTTCTTTGAAGAAATGTCTAATTAGGTCTTCTGCCCATTTTTGGATTGGGTTGTTTGATTTTTTGATATTGAGCTGCATGAGCTGCTTGTAAATTTTGGAGATTAATCCTTTGTCAGTTGTTTCCTTTGCAAGTATTTTCTCCCGTTCTGAGGGTTGTTTTTTCATCTCGTTTATGGTTTCCTTTGCTGTGCAAAAGCTTTTTTTAAAAAAAATTAATTAATTAATTAATTTTTTTGGCGTGTTGGGTCTTTGTTTCTGTGTGAGGGCTTTCTCTAGTTGCGGCAAGCGGGGGCCACTCTTCATCGCTGTGCGCGGGCCTCTCACTATCGCGGCCTCTCTTGTTGCGGAGCACAGGCTCCAGACGCGCAGGCTCAGCAGCTGTGGCTCACGGGCCTAGTAGCTCTGCGGCATGTGGGAATTTCCCAAACCAGGGCTCGAACCCGTGTCCCCTGCATTGGCAGGCAGATTCTCAACCACTGCGCCACCAGGGAAGCCCCTGTGCAAAAGCTTTTAAGTTTCATTAGGTCCCATTTGTTTGTTTTTGTTTTTATTTCCATTTCTCTAGGAGGTGGGTCAAAAAGGATCTTGCTGTGATTTATGTCATAGAGTGTTCTGCCTATGTTTTCCTCTAAGAGTTTTATAGTGTCTGGACTTACATTTAGGTATTTAATCCATTTGGAGTTTATTTTTGTGTATGGTGTTAGGGAGTGTTCTAATTTCATTCTTTTACATGTAGCTGTCCAGTTTTCCCAGCACCACTTATTGAAGAGGCTGTCTTTTCTCCATTTTATATTCTTGCCTCCTTTATTAAAAATAAGGTGACCATATGTGCGTGGGTTTATCTCTGGGCTTTCTATCCTGTTCCACTGATCTATATTTCTGTTTTTGTGCCAGTACCATACTGTCTTGATTACTGTAGCTTTGTAGTATAGTCTGAAGTCAGGGAGCCTGATTCCTCCAGCTGCGTTTTTCTTTCTCAAGATTGCTTTTGCTATTTGGGGTCTTTTGTGTTTCCATACAAATTGTGCAATTTTTTGTTCTAGTTCTGTGAAAAATGCCCTTGGTAGTTTGATAGGGATTGCATTGAATCTGTAGATTGCTTTGGGTAGTAGAGTCATTTTCACAATGTTGATTCTTCCAATCCAAGAACATAGTATATCTCTCCATCTGCTTGTATCATCTTTAATTTCTTTCATCAGTGTCTTATAGTTATCAGCATACAGGTCTCTTGTCTCCTTGTGTAGGTTTATTCCTAGGTATTTTATACTTTTTGTTGCAATGGTAAATGGGCGTGTTTCCTTAATTTCTCTTTCAGACTTTTCATCATTCGTGTATAGGAATGCAAGAGATTTCTGTGCATTAATTTTGTATCCTGCTACTTTACCAAATTCATTGATTAGCTCTAGTAGTTTTCTGGTAGCATCTTTAGGATTCTCTATGTATAGTATCATGTCATCTGCCAACAGTGACAGATTTAATTCTTTTCCGATTTGGATTATTTTATTTCTTTTTCTTCTCTGATTGCTGTGGCTAAAACTACCAAAACTATGTTGAATAATAGTGGTGAGAGTGGACAACCTTGTCTTGTTCCTGATCTTAGTGGAAATGGTTTCAGTTTTTCACCATGGAGAACGATGTTGGCTGTGGGTTTGTCATATATGGCCTTTATTATGTTGAGGTAAGTTCCCTCTATGCCTACTTTCTGGAGGGTTTTTATCCTAAATGGGTGTTGAATTTTGTCAAAAGCTTTTTCCACATCTATTGAGATCATCATATTGTTTTTATTCTTCAATTTGTTAATATGGTTTATCACATTGATTGACTTGCATATGTTGAAGAATCCTTGCATTCCTGGGATAAATCCCCCTTGATCATGGTGTATGATCCTTTTAATGTGCTGTTGGATTCTGCTTGCTAGTATTTTGTTGAGGATTTTTGCATCTATGTTCATCAGTGATATTGGCCTGTAGTTTTCTTTCTTTGTGACATCTTTGTCTGGTTTTGATATCAGGGTGATGATGGCCTCAGAGAATGAGTTTGGGAGTGTTCCTTCCTCTGCTATAGTTTGGAACAGTTTGAGAAGGATAGGTGTTAACTCTTCTCTAAATGTTTGATAGAATTCGCCTGTGAAGCCATCTGGTCCTGGGCTTTTGTTTGTTGGAAGATTTTTAATCACAACCTCAATTTCAGTGCTTGTGATTGCTCTGTTTATCTTTTCTATTTCTTCCTGGTTCAGTCTCGGAAGTTGTGCTTCTCTAAGAATTTGTTCATTTCTTCCAGGTTGTCCATTTTATTGGCATATAGTTGCTTGTAGTAATCTCTCATGATCCTTTGTATTTCTGCAGTGTCAGTTGTTACCTCTACTTTTTCATTTCTAATTCTATTGATTTGAGTCTTCTCCCTTTTTCTCTTGATGAGTCTGGCTAATGGTTTATCAATTTTGTTTATCTTCTCAAAGAACCAGTTTTAGTTGTATTGATCTTTGCTATCGTTTTCTTCATTTATTTTTCATTTATTTCTGATCTGATGTTTATGATTTCTTTCCTTTTGCTAACTTTGGAGGTTTTTTTTGTTCTTCTTTCTCTACTTGCTTTAGCTGTAAGGTTAGGTTGGTTATTTGAGATGTTTCTTGTTTCTTAAGGTAGGATTGTATTGCTATATACTTCCATCTTAGAACTGCTTTTGCTGCATCCCCTAGGTTTTGGGTCATCGTGTTTTCACTGTCATTTGTTTCTAGGTACATTTTGATTTCCTCTTTGATTTCTTCAGTGATCTCTTGGTTATTAAGTAGTGTATTGTTTAGCCTCCATGTGTTTGTATTTTTTACAGATTTTTTCCTGTAATGGATATCTAGTCTCATAGTGTTGTGGTCGGAAAAGATACTTGATACGATTTCAATTTTCTTAAATTTACCAAGACGATTTGTGACCCAATATATGATCTATCCTGGAGAATGTTCCATGAGCACTTGAGAAGAAAGTGTATTCTGTGGTTTTTGAATGGAATGTCCTATAAATATCAGTTAAGTCCATCTTGCTTAATGTATCATTTAAAGCTTGTGTTTCCTTATTTATTTTCATCATGGATGATCTGTCCATTGGTGAAACTGGGGTGATAAAGTCCTCTACTATGATTGTGTTGCTGTCAATTTCCTCTTTTATGGCTGTTAGCATTTGCCTTATGTATTGAGGTGCTCCTATGTTGGGTGCATAAATATTTACAATTGTTATATCTTCTTCTTGGATTGATCCCTTGATCATTATGTAGTGTCCTTCCTTGTCTCTTGTAATAGTCTTTATTTTAAAGTCTATTTTGTCTGATGTGAGATTTGCTACTCCAGGTTTCTTTTGATTTCCATTTGCAAAGAGTATCTTTTTCCATCCCCTCACTTTCAGTCTGTATGTGTCCCTAGGTCTGAAGTGGGTTTCTTGTAGACAGCATATATACGGGTCTTGTTTTTGTATCCATTCAGCCAGTCTCTGTCTTTTGGTTGGAGCATTTAATCCATTTACATTTAAGGCAATTATCGATATGTATGTTCCTATTTCCATGTTCTTAATTGTTTTGGGTTTGTTATTGTAGGTCTTTTCCTTCTCTTGTGTTTCCTGAGAAGTTCCGTTAGCATTTGTTTTAAAGCTGGTTTGGTGGTGCTGAATTCTCTTAGCTTTTGCTTGTCTGTAAAGGTTTTAATTTCTCCGTCAAATCTGAATGAGATCCTTGTTGGGTAGAGTAATCTTGGTTGTAGGTTTTTCCCTTTCATCACTTTAAATATATCCTGCCACTCCCTTCTGGCTTGCAGAGTTTCTGCTGATAAATCAGCTGTTAACCTTTTGGGGATACCCTGTATGTTATTTGTTGTTTTTCCCTTGCTGCTTTTAATATTTTTTCTTTGTATTTAATTTTTGATAGTTTGATTAATATGTGTCTTGGCGTGTTTCTCCTTGGATTTATCCTGTATGGGACTCTATGCACTTCCTGGACTTGATTGACTATTTCCTTTCCTATATTAGGGAAGTTTTCAACTATAATCTCTTCAAATATTTTCTCAGTCCCTTTCTTTTTCTCTTCTTCTTCTGGGACCCCTATAATTCAAATGTTGGTGCATATAATATTCTCCCAGAGGTCTCTAAGACTGTCCTCAATTCTTTTAATCCTTTTGTATCTATCCTGCTCTGCAGTAGTTATTTCAACTATTTTATCTTCCAGGTCACTTATCCCTTCTTCTCCCTCAATTATTCTGCTATTGATTCCTTCTAGAGATTTTAAAATTTCATTTATTGTGTTGTTCATCATTGTTTGTTTTCTCTTTAGTTCTTCTAGGTCCTTGTTAAACGTTTCTTGTATTTTCTCCATTCCATTTCCAAGATTTTGGATCATCTTTTTTTTCAAATTTATTTATTTATTTATTTATAGCCGTGTTGGGTCTTCGTTTCTGTGCGAGGGCTTTCTCTAGTTGTGGCAAGCGGGGGCCATTCTTCATCGCGGTGCACGGGCCTCTCACTATCGCGGCCTCTCTTGTTGCAGAGCACAGGCTCCAGACGCGCAGGCTCAGCAGCTGTGGCTCACGGGCCCAGTTGCTCCACGGCATGTGGGATCTTCCCAGACCAAGGCTGAAACCCGTGTCCCCTGCATTGGCAGGCAGATACTCAACCACTGCGCCACCAAGGAAGCCCTGGATCATCTTTAATATCATTACTCTGAATTCTTTTTCAGGTAGACTGCCTATTTCCTCTTCATTTGTTTGGTCTGGTGGGTTTTTGCCTTGCTCCTTCATCTGGTGTGTGTTTTTCTGTCTTCTCAATTTTGCTTAACTTACTGTGTTTGGGGTCTCCTTTCCGCAGGATGCAGGCTTGTAGTTCCCGTTGTTGTTGGTGTCTACCCCTAGTGGCTAAGTTTGGTTCAGTGGGCTGTGTAGGCTTCCTGGTGGAGGGGACTAGTGCCTGTGTTCTGGTGGATGAGGCCGGATCTTTACTTTCTGGTGGGGAGGACTGCATCCGGTGGTGTGTTTTGGGGTGTCTGTGACCTTATTATTATTTTAGACAGCCTCTCTGCTAATGGGTGGGGTTGTGTTCCTGTCTTGCTAGTTGTTTGGCATAGGGTGTCCAGCACTGTAGCTTGCTGGTCATTGAGTGGAGCTGGGTCTTAGTGTTGAGATGGAGATCTCTGGGAGAGCTTTTGCTGCTTGATATTACATGGAGCTGGGAGGTCTCTGGTGGACCAATGTCCTGAACTAGGCTCTGCCACCTCAGAGGTACAGGCCTGACACCTGGCCGGAGCACCAAGACCCTGTCCGCCACATGGCGAAGGCTTCTAAAAATGCATCAAGCATCCACTGCATAGAAGTGTGATTTTTCTCCTGTTGTAATTCACTTTCCAGTCCTTGCAGATTGTCTCTATTAGGTCATTCTTCTGATGCTCAGCAAGGCTCCTCACCGCTCCAGTCAGCAGCTCATTTTCTGCCTTAAGTGGGAAGATCAGACCAACAGGAGGGGATCATAGACTTTTATAGTGAGTTAGAAGGGATCTTGGGGTTTCCTCCCTCAAAGCAGGAATCCCATTCAAAATATCCCCGCGTAATCCTTTGTGCAAACATTTCCAATGATAGCTAAATACTGGCATAGCAAGGATATCCTTCCCACTGTTAAAAAAATTTGTCTGATGGAGAAGGTTATTCTTCCATTTACTAAAAGCTGCCTCTCCATAGCTTCCCCTTAATGTTCTTATTTCATTCATTTAAAAATTTGTCTACTGATAACCGCTAGCCATGTACTAGACACTGTGGAGGACCAAAGAGAAACCACCATTGACATTGCCCTGAAGGAGTTTCTAATGTGTTTGAGGATATAACGTGAACATTCCTAAAGATCTATACAACAAATGAAAAAAATATCAGAAGACTGAGCACTTCTGATAGAAGGAAGGTATAGAGGGTATGTCACAAGGAAGGTATAGAGGGTATGTCACAAGGAAGGTATAGAGGGTATGTCACAAGGAAGGTATAGAGGGTATGTCACAAGGAAGGTATAGAGGGTATGTCACAAGGAAGGTATAGAGGGTATGTCACAAGGAAGGTATAGAGGGTATGTCACAAGGAAGGTATAGAGGGTATGTCACAAGGTAGGTATAGAGGGTATGTCACAAGGAAGGTATAGAGGGTATGTCACAAGGAAGGTATAGAGGGTATGTCACAAGGAAGGTATAGAGGGTATGTCACAAGGAAGGTATAGAGGGTATGTCACAAGGAAGGTATAGAGGGTATGTCACAAGGAAGGTATAGAGGGTATGTCACAAGGAAGGTATAGAGGGTATGTCACAAGGAAGGTATAGAGGGTATGTCACAAGGAAGGTATAGAGGGTATGTCACAAGGAAGGTATAGAGGGTATGTCACAGGGACTCAAAGGAGAAAGAGAAGCCAGTGTAAACTTAGTGACCAGGAAGACCAGCTGGAGGTGGAATTACAGGGGAGCTTAACAGGAGAAGAAGGTTTGAACAGGCAGAGAGGAGGAAAGCACAGGGAGCAAAGTGCAGGGACAAGAATTCAGAGAGGCTGTGCATTTTGTCCTTCAGAATTATCCCTACTGTGTGAGGAGCTGAAAGGTCAGACCCATAATTTTCTCCCGATTTAAAGTGAGAGAGAAACCTGGACAGTCCAGACTATGATGAGCCTAGAATTGCAGCCCCAAGGACTTTAGGTTGTAGTGGAAGGTAATGTGTCCAGTGGTTAAAATCTGGAAACTAGGAGTGGCATTGGCTGGGGTGAATCTCTGCTTTCATCTCTTACAGACTGTGTCCCAGTGCAACTTCTTTAACACATTTAAGCCTCAGTTTTCCCATCTATAAAATGGAGTCAATAATGATACCCAACTCACAGGACTGTTGTGGGGATAAAATAAGACACACATGCAGGTAAAATGCTTAGCACAGATCCAGGCACAAATTGAGCAGTTAGTGAATGTGAGCTGCTGTTGGTATTGAGGCTTTTGTTGCTTCACCTATAGTCTCAGAAATGTGGAACTATAATCCTCTGTAAGCTTCAGGTTACTGTATTTTTCTTCCTGGGAAAACCCATTTATTTTACTAAGATCCAAACTTGTGGTCAGACTATTCTCTTTTGATTGTTCCAGATCTTTTCCTGGTAGGAGATAGTAATGACCCCCCAAATAACCAAGAGGTCTCTTAGCTAAAGGAAAGAGAGAGAAACTGACAGACTGGAGGGAGAACTGTAGGTGTTAATATCAGTTCTGTTATCACTAACCTTGGGTGAATCCCCTACCCTTTCTTGCCCCATTTTCCTCATCTGTCAAGGGAGGGTCTTCATCCTGGCAATCACTAGGGTCCATCTTCCTGCACCCTAATGTGTCTGACTGCAATGCCCAGCCTAGATATGCCGTCTGTGAATAATTGTGGCTTGTCTCTATATGAAGTGTAATCATTATTCAAATTAATTCTTGTATTTGTCTAGCACTTTTTACACTTCATGAAGCTTCCCCATTTATCATCTCACCTGTGTCTCTTCACAGCCCTGTGAAATATTCAGGGCAACTGCTCTTCTTCTCCTCTGACAGATGGGAAACTGAGGTCTAGAGGAGAGTAGTCACTTGCCAATGGACCCAGAGCCCCTACATCTCTGGATATGGACTTCCCATCTCTCGGTTGATTTCACTCCAGGGAATCTTCTAAAAAAATATGTTATTTAGTAAATTGAAAGTTGTTTCTCTTTTTCCAAATGAAGCAATCTATTTAATTTCTCCTCCAACAGTAATCTTCGCTGCTAATTCCACTCAACCTTTTTCATTGCAGTTGCCAAAATTTCAGGTTGCTTGCAGTACCAATATTAATTTGACTAATGAGACTTGAAAACTATCTGATCGTATTTACCAGTTACCGTAATATAGAAATTAAAGAAACATGCAAAGATTGGAATAACAAAGCAGTCTCAGATATTTCTGCCTCAAGAAAAGCTTGATAAAGGCTGAGACCTCTGGGTGGGCGGAAAGGTTAGATAGGTATGTACACCCATCGAAGCTGGTTAAGTTACACTTGAATATTTGAAATACTGATACTTGAAAGCATAGGGTTTAAAAGTATGAAGACTGGAGAACATGGAGTACGTTTTGAGTTGTGTCTTTGTCTCTTGCCAGGTGTGTGGTATGGGAGATGTAATTTGACCTTTCAGAGCTTCAGTTTTATTATCTTTAAAGTGGTGATAATAATAGCATCTTCTTCATGGGGTTGGACTGAAGATTGAATAAGGCAAATAGTATAGAGTGTCCTTTATAATGTTTGGTGCATATAAGAGCTCAGAAAGGTTAGCTGCCATCAGCATTAGTTTAGGACCTAGGATCCCATGGATCTAAGATACCCTTGTATGTTAAGGTCCCCAGGGCCTTTGCATCTCAGTTCAGGCTCCTCAGCTGGGCTTCTAACCTACATATCTCACTATCCATTCAACATCTCTTCCTGCAAGTCATACAGGCTCATTGGTCTCAACAGATCCAAAAGAAAACTAATGGTCTTTCTCCCAAACCAGCTTATTCCCCAGTCTTCCCCAACTCAGTCAGTGGTACAAATCTCCGTCCCATTGCTCAGCTGAAAAATAGAAAGCAACCCTAGATCTCTCCTGCTCCCTGCTGCTGCTGTACACCAGGCATTCCTGTTAATTCCACCGCCTAAACATCTTTCAACTCTTTCTATTTTCTTCTACATCCATTGCTATCATGCTAGCTTAAGAATCAGCGTGTCTCACTTGAAACGTTGGCATGGTCTCTCCTTGTCCTTTCTTGGCCATATCTAATCCATTTTCCACAACCAGCCAGATGGACTTTTGCAGTCAGTCCCAGGATACTTATTGGTATCCTTGCAATCCCGTCCCCCTCCCCTTACACACGAATGAATTTCTGACCACAGTCCTGTGTATTTTCAACATCATCTACAACCTGTTCTTGCCTCTCCACTGTGGTTTCATCTCATGGTTCTGGGTGGTTTTTTTTTTTAACCAGTAGACTTCATTTTTATTTATTATTTATTTTTATTTTATTTTTTAACATCTTTATTGGAGTATAATTGCTTTACAATGGTGTATTAGTTTCTGCTTTATAACAAAGTGAATCAGCTATACATATACATACATCCCCATATCGCCTCCCTCTTGCGTCTCCCTCCCACCCTCCCTATCCCACCCCTCTAGGTGGTCACAAAGCACTGAGCTGATCTCCCCGTGCTATGTGGCTGCTTCCCACTAGCTATCTATTTTACATTTGGTAGTGTATATATGTCCATGCCACTCTCTCACTTCGTCCCAGCTCACCTTTCCCCCTTCCCGTGTCCTCAAGTCCATTCTCTACATCTGTGTCTTTATTCCTGTCCTGCTCCTAGGTTTACAGGAAAATTGAGCATATAATACTGAGAGTTCCCATATACACCCTCTCCCCCCACACCATTTCCCCTATCATTAACATCTTGCATTAGTGTGGTAAATTTGTTAAAATTAATGAACCAATATTTATATATTATTATTAACTAAAGTCCGTAATTTACATTAAGGTTAACTCTTTGTGTTGTGTTATTCTATGGGTTTGACAAATGCATAGTGTCATGTATCCATCCTTACAGTATCACACAGAATAGTTTCACGACCCTAAAAATCCTATGTGTTCTGCCTATTCATATCTCTTCCCCTCCCCTAAACTCCTGGCAACCACTGATCTTTTTACTGTTGCTATAGTTTTTCTTTTCAAGAATGTCATATCGTTGGAACAATACAGTACGTAGCCTTTTTAGGTTGGCTTCTTTCATTTAGCAATATGTGCTTAAAGCGCCTCAATGTCTTTTTGTGGCTTGATAGCTCACTTTTTATTGCTGAATAATAATATGTTGTATGGATGTAACATGGTTTGTTTATCCATTCACCCACTAGAGGACATCTTGGTTGCATCCAGTTTTTCACAGTTATAAATAAAGCTGCTATAAACATTTGTGTGCAGGTTTTTATGTGAACATAAGTTTCAACTCCTTTGGGTAAATACCTAGGAATGTGATTGCTGAATTGTATAGTAAGAAGATGTTTAACTTTGTAAGAAACTACCAATTGTCTTCCAAAGTAACTGTAGCATTTTGCATTCTTACAAGCAATGAATGAGATTTCCTTGTTCTACATTCTTGCCAGGATTTTGTGTGGTCAGTGTTTTGAATTATAGCCATTCTAATAGGTATATAGTGGTATGATCTTTTAATTCACAATTCCCTGATAACATATGATGTTGGGCATCTTTGCAAATGCTCAGTTGCCATTTGTATATCTCTTTGATGAAGTATCTGTTTAGATCTTTGGCCCATTTAAAAATCGGATTGTTTTCTTCTTGAGTTTTAAGTGTTCCTTGTATATTTTAGGTACAAGTGCTTTATCAGATATGTCTTTCCTCTTAGTCTATGACTTGACTTTGCAATCTCCTAACGGTGACTTCCACAAGCAGAAGTTTTTAATTTTATGAAGTCCAACTTGTCAATGTTGCTTTCATGGATTTGCTTTTGGTGTTGTGTCTAAAAATTCTTTACCACAACCAGGCTCGCACAGATTTTTTTCCTATGTTATCTTCTAGAATTTTATGGTTTTGCATTTTACATTTAGGTCTATTGTCCATTTTTATAGATTTTTGTAAAAGAAGTAAGGTCTGTGCCTAGATTGGTTTCTTTTTGTGGTTGTTGCTGGGTTTTTTTTTTTTTTGTTCTCTGTTTTTTTGCATATGGATATCCAGTTGTTCCAGTACATTTGTGGAAAAGACTATCCTTTCTCCATTGAACTGCCTTTGCGCCTTTCTTTTAAAAATCAGTTGACTCATTTGTTTGGTCCCTTTCTGGGCTCTCTATTCTGTTCCATTGGTCCATATGTCTATTTTTTCACCAATACCGCACTGTCTTGATTACCATAGGTTTACAGAAAGTCTCGAAGTGGGATAGTGTCAGCCCTCTAATTTTTATTCTTTGTTCTGTGGTTTTTGATAACTTTAGTGCACACCTGTCATGTCTAGGAGGTCAACTCCTAAAGGATTCTTCATAAGCCTCACAAATGTAAGAGTGGTGAGATGACCCTAGTTACTCGTTCTGTAGGAAAATTTCAAGCAAGTTTTGTTCACTTCCACACTAGCCAGGGAACAATATTTTTCCTCCTGCCCATCCTGTGTAAGTCTTCTGCCCTCTGATCACTAGAAGGGGTGGCTTACAATTGGGTGGTGACAAATAACCAGCAGTTTCCTTAGAGAATGAGTTCGTGAGAGGGTCCACAATAGTGGACACACATGTTTGGAATCTCTTTCACTCTTTGTCCTTCCCATCCATCCTTCCACCATGATCAAGTCAGCTCTCCACTTTCAGAAACCTGGTGAGAATTGGTCGCTGAGTCTCTTGTCTCCCCCAGAATTTTCCTGGCATCTCTACTCTAGCAGCAGATTAGAATAAAGGTACGATACCTGCATCTCAGCTGGTGTCCCAACTAGAAAGTAGGATGTCAGTTCCCTTCATGGAAAAAGAAAACAACATTGCAATAGGGTTCTTTAGAAATCCTCTCACTTTCCTTTGAGTTAGAGTAGTCTTCTCTCATACCGAGGGCAGGAAAAGTGCAACCACGACTCTTGATGAGGTCCACAGTTTTCTGAAGATCTTAATCTTCTCTTCCTTGGGCTGCTTGGGATAATGGAGGTGAGGAGTGAAGGATCAGGTCTTCTATCTTTTAATAAGATCTGTGACACAAAATCTGGCAGCTTCTAGAAGGTGAGCATAGTTTGATCCTATTGTTTTTAACTATGGGTCTTTAGTCATACATGGAGACCACAGAGAAACTGCCAATTAATATCCAGTCACATGCGAACCTGCGAACCTGAGTCCCTTTCTCCAACCCTCCAAGTTTCTTGCCATAACTTATTAAGACTCTGCAAGTCAGGCCCTGGCTTCTTTCCCAAACTCAGCATCCACTACTCTCCCTCTGGTATGTTCTGCTCTGGCCACACTTCTCCATGCTGTGGGTCACACATGCCACGTATGAGCTGCCCTGTGGTCTGTGCATTCTCTGTTCCCTGTATCTGGGACTCTCTTCTTTCAGACTGTTACATGGCTTAGTCACTTCATACAGATTCCTGCTCAAATGAGACCTCTGGCAAGTGGTCTTAGCCACATCCCCTTACTCTCTATTTTCTCATCCTGCATTTAGTACTACTTGTGTATTGTCTTGAATACAAATTCTATAAGGGTGGGTGGATGTCTTGTTCACCTCTGTGTCTCCAGTGCCTGGAACAGTGCCTGGCACGCTATGGGTGTTCACGAAATATTTGTTGCAGATTCAATTCATTAATTACTCTGACAATGTTGACTAAATGCTTGCTATAGATTGTGTCATTTGCTATCATCTTTATATGTTATTTCTAGCACTTTCCAAATTATTTTGATTCTGTGACAGAAATTATGATGATAAGATTGTAGAAGACCTAGCACAGAGCTGGGCACACGAGGACACTATCATGTTTGTGGACAGACTGATGTCTTTGCTCTTAATTTGTGCCTTTGAGCTGAGGACGGTATATGCAACACCTACAAGGAGCCTATGGAATTAAGTGTCCCAGCAGCCTTTAATAAGATATTCAATTCTGTACTAATTTTTGTCAGTTGCTTTTAATTTTAATTCATTCCAACATTCTCTTTTCTTTTGCACTCCCTCTGAAGTATTTTCACTGAGCAGATGTCCTCATCTGAGCAGATGTCTTTGCTGAACTTTCTGGGATGACTCTGAACTCTCCCGAGGGAGAGTTCAGCCCATCACAACATGAACAAAGACTTACCATATTCCTTCCAGCACGCTCTACCAAGCACTAGTCTATGTCCTATTTTGTTGTCTGAGTATAGGTAACTGCCCAATTGTTAAAAAAATTCCTAGGGGGTCTTCAGAGTCTTCTTTTGCCCCAAATCCTTTTGACACAAATGGAAACTTTCGGCTTCACATTAAGTCAGGATTTTAGGAATATACCCTAATGGGACTCATTCTTTAGATCTACCCTACCTATGTGTGTGCGGCAGGATGGGGTGTGAGGGAGGCCAGGGGGTTAGAAATGGGTGCTGGTGCCCACAGGGAAGGAACCAGAGTGGAGAATTCCTAACTGAATCAGCCAAGGGTACTGAGAAGCAAAGAGTCACATAAAATCAGAGTCTTTACGGGACATTGTAAATTCAAACACCAAGCACACCAAGTCAAACCCTCAAACCAGAGTTCCAAAGGCAAGGATGAGGACAGGGACTTGAAGCCAAGAGCTGACAGCTTGGCTTAGATGGGGTGGGAAACACAGGAGATCAGGATGGGATTCTGAGGATTCTCAAACAGTTTTTTTGAGCCAGAAGTCTCATGGAGAGAGGGAGGGAGGTGGGTCCAAAACAGGGAGAATAATCACTGTTTTGGAAGGACTTTTGATATTTCTGTGTGACCACAACAACCCTCACATGGACATGTGAATCTTGATGTAGAGTTTATGGAGAACTTTAACACGTGTTATTATATGTGACTAATTCTGCTAGTTAGAAATGATTATATTTTCTCACTTTATAGGTGAGAAAACTAAGACACAGAGAAGTTATGTGACTTACCCAAAGTTTCATGGCTAGGAAATGGCTGAACCAGGATTCAAGCAGAGTTATATCTAATATAGAAGTTCTTTTTCTTTTTATTTATTCTATGATAGTTACTTAGTACTTACCATATGCCAGACACAGTTCTAGATGCTTAGGAAATATCAGTGAATCAGAAATACAAGGCATCTGCTCTTCTGGGTCTTACATTTCTCCATTATAGCTGCATCGTGCAGACCTTCTTGGCAGGATCTTAATCCAATGAGTAGAGGGTGATTGTACCTTGTGCAGTATAACATATCTGTTCATGAAGGAGACACTTCCCAACCACAACTAATAATAATAAGAGCCAGGACTTATTAAAAATTTAATATGTGCCAAGCATTGTGAGAAGTGCTTTCTATGCATTATCTAATTTATCTTCACAGTAATCCTCTGAGTAATCCTATGGTCACTATCTTACAGGTGAAGAAATTGAAGCTTTGAGGAAATTTTAAAAGTTGGGCCACACAGCTAGTTATATTAGAGCCAGATTTAGATCTAAGAGGGCCTGAATGCCAAACTCATGTCCTTTGTCATATAGCCTGACTGTTACTAGAAATTTTATTGCATAGTGTAGAAAATAAATAGAGATGGTAGGGGATATAATCAAGGGTGGGATACTATGCCGACTTCTGTGAGAGTTGCACCTTTCTTTTGTCTCATCCTCACGAACAGGACGATGGTTCTGCAGTATTTTCAGCAACTGTGGGATACAACCCCTCTCCTAAGAAGGTCCTGTGGGATTAAAAGCAATTAAAAATAAAAATGACCATTAGTGACTTTGTTAATGTGGTTACAAAAGAGAATTCAAATGCAAATTATTCACAAAAGAATAAATTATAAAAGAGTAAAAATAAATGAAGTAGGTATACACACACACACACACACACACACACACACACACACACTGGAATATTACTCAGCCATAAAAAAGAATGAAATAGTGCCATTTGCAGCAACATGGATGGACCTAGAGATGATTATACTAAGCAAAGTAAGTCAGAAAGAGAAAGACAAATATCATATGATATCACTTATATGTGGAATCTAAAATATGACACAAATGAACCTATCTATGAAACAGAAACAGACCCACAGATATAGAGAACAGACTTGTTTTTGCCAAGGGGGAGGGGAGGTGGGAGATGGAAGGATTGGGAGTTTGGGATTAGCAGATACAAACTATTATATATAGAATGGATAAACAACAAAGTCCTACTGTATAGCACAGAGAACTATATTCAATATCCTGTGATAAACCATAGTGGAAAAGAATATGAAAAAGAATATATACATATGTATAACTGAATCACTTTGCTGTACAGCAGAAATTAACACAACATTGTAAATCAACTATACTTCAATAAAATTTAAAAAAATAAATGAAGTATTTAATAATAATAATCCAGGACTAAGCTCCAAATTCTATAAGCAAGACTGGAAAGTTGGTAGAGAAGCATTTAGAGGGAGAGATGTATGCTTATGTCTTCATTATATAAGGAATTAATCATGGTTTCATTCTTGAAGTTGATAATAAGAAAAATATAATTTCAGATATTTTCTTTAACATACAAGGGATTTGACATTAAAGATATATTCTCCTACCACTAAAGGAAAAGTAACTATAAACAGAATGAGAGAAGGCTCATTAGCAGATGAAAGAACTGTAAAAACCTGGAAGGAAGAAGCGGCAACTAATAAAGCAGCATGAGACTCGATTTATGGTCCAGCATTTTGTCAATTTTAATAAGTATTTTTCCCATATGCCCTTGAAAAAGTATGTATTTTGCAGTTTCTAAATGCATGTTTTATATTTTTTATGATTTCTAAGATTAAGTAAGTACCTGTTATTCTTAATTTACCATACTGGATGCTAGGGATTAAGAGTTTTATTTAAAAGCCACCGTCCTACACTGTTGGTGGGAATGTAAATTGGTGCAGCCGCTATGGAGAACAGTATGGAGGTTCCTTAAAAAATTAGAAATAGAGCTATCATATGATCCAGCAATCTCACTCCTGGGTATATATCCAGAGAAAACCATAATTCTAAAAGAAACATGCATCCCAATGTTCATAACAGCGTTATTTACAATACCAAGACATGGAAGCAACCTAGATGTCCATTGACAGATGAATGGATAAAGAAGATGTGGTATGTATATATATATATATACATATATGTATACAATGGAATATTACTCATCCATAAAAAAGAATGAAATAATGTCATTTGTAACAACATGGATCGACCTAGACATTTTCGTACTAAGTGAAGTAAACCAAAGACAGATATCATATGATATCATTTATAGGTGGAATCTAAAAAAACAAAAGATACAAATGAACTTATTTACAAAATAGAAATAAATCCACAGACATAGAAAATAAACTTATGGTTACCAAAGGGAAAGGTGTTGGGGAGGGATAAATTAGGAGGTTGGGATTAACATATACACACTACTATATTTAAAATAAATAACTAACAAGGACCTACTGTATACACAGGGAACTCTACTCAATATTTTGTAATAACCTAAGGGAAAAGAATCTGAAAAATGTCATATATAGTAAGTCCCCTACATACGAACGAGTTCCGTTCTGAGAGTGCGTTCGTAAGTCCAATTTGTTTGTAAGTCCAACAAAGTTAGCTTAGGTACCCAACTAACACAATCAGCTATATAGTACTGTACTATATAGCTTTATAGGTTTATAATACTTTTCACACAAATAATACATAAAAAACAAACACAAAAAATAAAGAAAACATTTTAAATCTTACTGTACAGTACCTTGAAAAGTACAGTAGTACAGTACAAGAGCTGGCATACAGGGGCTGACATCGAGTGAACAAGCAAGAAGAGTTACTGACTGGAGGAGGGAGAGGAGGTGGGAGATGGTAGAGCTGAAGGATCGTCAGCAATAGGAGATGGAGGGCAAGCTGCAGTTTCACTCATGCCTGACGTTGATGGAACACAGGTTCGCATCTTTGAAAGTTCGCAACTCGAAGGTTCGTATGTAGGGGACTTACTTAGTATAGATAGCTGAATTACTGTGCTGTACACCTGAAACTAACACAACATTGTAAGTCAACTATATTTCAATAGAAAAAAAAGCCATAGTGCCTATTCTTAAAGAGTCTACAATCTAGCTCCCACTGCAATTCAAATTTTTCAAAAAATAGGTTTACGAAGGTAATAAAACCATCAGTAATCTAACAAAAACGTTAATGTTTTATTTTATTTATTCCAGTTTTCCCTCCTAAATATCTATTACTAATCTTAATCATATCATTAGGGCAAAGTAACACATTGCGTTTCCCCACTCTGTTAGATATCTCTACTTTGTCTTTTGACATCCACTCTCCTTAACCCTACTCTATGTCCTGGGAGTCTGGCTGGTGTGGACACATCAACAGTTTCTCTTCCCTCTGGCTTCCAATAGGCATTTGGCTAGTGGGAAATCCCAGCAGGAGATCCGAAGGAGGGAGTAGAATGATACTGGGTTAATTTTTCTCCTTGCTCCCTTCCTGCAATTCACCACAGGCAGATTTCATTCTCCAGCTGAAGATCGAGGCGCCTGTTGAGGAACTTCTCTCCACGTGACCTCCTCCTTTCAGGTTCCGGAAAGCATTTCTTTCCCCCTTTCCTTCAGACTGAGGGGCTGCACCACCCTGGGGGAAGGCACTGTGCAGCTTGACTGCACCCTTCTCTGATCTTCCTAAGTAGTCCATTTATTAGGCTCATATCAGATTAGCCTAAATAGAGTGTGCCATTTATCTCCTATTTGGATCCTGATTAAAATGATAAATGGTACTGAAAGAAGTTCCAGAACAGAGACCTTCAATACTGGATTCTGGGATTGAGTGGCTCACATGTTTGACTAATATAGGGATAACATCCATGCCAAGGGGAATGGGGTATGGGTAATCCACGGTAAGTGGTGGTATGTCACATGATTATTTGTTTTCATCAGTGGTAGCATGGATGAAGTGCGCGTGAGGGAAAGGTGGAGGGAAGTTAAGTGCCTGTGACACTTTGTTGCTATGATGATAATGATTGTAAATATTGTGAATTCACACGGCTTCTTTTGATGGCCTTAGAAAGTGTTATTTAGGAAAAGGAGAATTTGCAAGCTGTAAATATCAAGCTGAGAACACTGATGGACAATCAGGAAGCTTTGATGCCATGTCTGAAGAAGCCCCTCATCCAATATTGTAAGATAGCTATGGTGAGGACCAAGCCAAATGTCTCTGTGATGGGTTGCAGAATTTGTAACATCCATCATTTGCACATTTTGGGTGCTCTACACCACAGGTAAGAGATAGTGGTGGGGAAAAGTATGCGATCCTAAGATATGGGATGACAACATCTGGCAGACATGGATGAGGCTGAGACTGAAAACTAAGTCCTCAGATTTCTTAGATTCCTCTGAACCTCCTTTGTCTACAGAAGCAGCTCTACCCCTGTGCCTTCCTTATCCCCAGCCACTGTCAACACTCTTGCCATCCGAGGGGCAGTTGCTTCAGAAGCTGATGCTGATCATCTCAGGACTCACTGCCAGCACATCTCATTGTCTCTAGGCCCATAACCAGACCCAGCATAGTGAGGACCAGGAAGTACAAGGCCTGTTCCTACAAAAGAGCTTATTCACCAGCTTATTCCCAGGTCTCAAGGCCTGGGAAGCATGTGTGGGACTGAATTATAAGGGTGTTAGTTCAAGGGGGATAGAATGGTAAGTTCTAATGGGCCAAATTCATGGACATGGGAGTATCCTTCTGGAATTTGGGGTTTAATGTGTTAGTTAGGCCACATACCCTAAGCATCTAACATTTCCTAGGTTGGATAATTAAAACTTGGGTTCAAATAGTGGAAGTTAATAAGGTTTAAATACTGGAACTTTTTTGGTGTATTTCAGCGGAAGAGGTTTGAAGGATCAGGGAGATGTGAATGTTAGAATAGATCTATCATGTGTCATCTGTTTAGACTGCCCCTAACCATACCCTCACAGAAGGGAGTGGCAGACATGTCCTCCAAGACATTAAGAAATTCATTGGTGAGAGAAGAGAAGCATCAGTGAAGTATATTGCGTTGGCTGTTTTCTGTGGGCTGGAGATTTTGGAATTGGATTTCTCTAACATGATGGAGTTAATGGAATCCCAGACTGGCATAAACTAGGTGGCAGCTCTTAACCACTGGAGACAAAGTGGGTGCAGGTAACAGGATAGCCACAGGTATAGAGTGGTCATCAGAATGTTTTAACTCTCAGAGATCTGTGAAGATGGTATTGATCAGAGTGTCCCTAAATACAAAATAATCTACAAAGGTGCTGCTTTACATATACAGTAAAAATTCTAAGATGGCTGGGCAGAACTATGACTTGAGTCCCTGCAGTGGGAAATTTTCAGCCTTTTACTTAGTCCCCAAACCTAAACCAGTTCGCATATCCACAACCTATCAACTCTGGGTGAGACGGGCCCTCCTTGAAGAAAGATCCTACAGTGTTCTTCTACGTGTGTAATGTGAATCTTCCCTAAAGCCTTCTCCAAAGGTATCTGTAGCCACTTATTAGGATGGTTATACACTGACAAAATGATAATACCTACATCTTCTATGGTCATCAGGTACTAGCTCCTAACTGATGCTAATATGCAGAAACCTGAAATATCCCCATGGTCCACCCATCTGGGTGGGGCCTTGTAGAGATAAGAAGATAGATGGGATCTTGGTTTGAGAATGTCTCACATGGATCCAGTGACCCAAAATCCCACCCATTTCCCTCCAATCTTGGAATATATATATATCCTGGTTAGCAGGAAATTTCAAGCACCCCGCAAACCTTAATAAGATATGTCCTTGTCAGAAGGTAGAAGATAAAACCCGTTAAATTTCTAATGCTTATCACATTGGTGTAGTTTCTAGGGTCCAATGGCCCTGTGCTTATCATTCACCATGAAGAAAGAAGCACAGCTTTTTTTTTTTTTTAACATCTTTATTGGAGTATAATTGCTTTACAATGGTATGTTAGTTTCTGCTTTACAACAAAGTGCATCAGCTATACATATACTTATATCCCCATATCTCCTCCCTCTTGCCTCTCCCTCCCACCCTCCCTATCCCACCCCAGTAGGTGGTCACAAAGCACCGAGCTGATCTCCCTGAGAAGCACAGCTCTTGGTGGGTCTTTTTGTGTTTTGTAGGCAACGTACATCACACTTGGTCATGGTCCTTTAATCCATTTATTGAATAACTCATAATGATGACAATTTTGAATGGGGCTTAGAGCAAAATAAGGCTCTGGAACAAGTCCAGTCTGTGGTGCAAAGTGATACAGAGCTTTTTGATGCTGCTGCAGGCCCAATGGTATTGGAAACATCAACAGCAAAGAGTGTTACTGTATGAAGCCTCTGGCAAACCCGAAAGGTGCTTGACTCTTAGGGTTTGTTATGAGGCCTTCTTCTGTGACTATTATTCTCTATTTGAAAAGCAGCTCCTGGACCCAGGTAGAAGCTGAATGTCTAGCCATGAGACGTCAAGTGACTATGGGACCTGAGGGCTCATCATGACCTCAATATTATTTGATACACTGAAGCATAACATTGGCATGTAGAGTAGCATTTCATTGTTAAGTATACATGGAATATATGGGGCCAGGCCTGCCCTGTTCTGGAGATACAAGAAAGCTACAATTACAGATGGTAAGACTCCTCTAAACTCATCTACTGCTTTGCTGCCTGTCTCCCAACTCACTCCTCTAGCTTCATGAGGAGTTCCCTATGACTCGTTAAAGGAAGAAGGAAAAGTATAGGCCTGATTCAATGATGGGTCTGCAAAGTATGAGAGAATAAGTTGGAAATGGATGGCTGCTTCAGCCCCACTCTGGGACATCTCTGAAAGCAATGGAGGAAGGAACCTCAGGCACTGCATCTGGTTGTCCAATTCATGGGGGAGGAAAGGTCTGAGCGTCAGATCTACACTGACTCATGAGCAGTGGCCAGTGGGTTGACTAGCTCCTTGGGGGAAAGAAAAAGACTGGACAATTGGGGATAAAGAGATTTATAAGGAAGCGATAGACCTGGACTTCCCAGAATAGGTAGAGGTATTTTAATCCTACATGAATTCCTGTCTGTGGGCATCCATTGCAGAGGAAGCCCTTATAAATCAGGTGGACAAAAAAGAATGTTTTGTGCTTGTCAGTCCCTAGACACCCTAGGGTTTGCTCAGTGGATACAAAGTGGTATCCATGACAGCAGAGATGGAGGCTATCATGATCTCAGCATCATTGACATCACCTTATCAGTGCTAGCTTGTCTGTGCCATGTTGGGTGCTAACTTGGCAAGATCACAGGCCAACTCTAAGCTCTGGATATGGAAGCATTCCTGGGGGAACAAGTCAGCTATCTATTAAAATGTTGATATCACTGCATCCCTCCCATCACAGATAGGGTAACACTTGGTTCTAACAAAGATAGGCACAAATTGCAAGTATGGATTTACCTTATCTGTTCAAACTGCTGTTAGCACCAATGTTCTTAGTTCATAATTACATTATGCTTTATCCTTATCACTATGTCTGAAATACCATCTACTTTGACTAACTCATTGTATAGCAAATAAAGTGTAGTCATGGACTCATATCCATGATCTGCACTGTTCTTATCAGTTTCTCCACTACTCAGAAGCAACTGGCTTGATAGAATGATGGAATGGTCATTAAAGCCTCACTATGGTACCATGTGGGGGCCACACTGTGGACAGTGGAGGTACTAGGCTAACTACCGGATGTGACAAATGCCGTCAGTCAGTAGCTAAACCACAGAGGCAGAATGCATCCTTCCACGTGGAGGTGGGAATGGACTCTCACTACATACCTAATGACCCGTTTGAAGAACTTACGCTTCTTGTTCTGGTAAACTGAGGCTTGGTGGGCTTGTAGGTACTACTACCCAAGAAGTAATGCTTCCACAATTATAGTTATGGTTCTGATGATTTGCTGAGATTATTCTCTGGCCTTTTTGGATTCCTTATGTTGGCAAGTGAGCAGGAAGAGAAGGGATCTCTATAGTGGCCAGCATAATCCTAACCCTAACTCTAACCCTAACCCTAACCCTAACCCCAACCCCAACCCCAACCTTAACCCTAACCCTAACCCTAACCCTAACCCCTAACCCTAACCCTAACCCCTAACCCTATCCCTAACCCTAACCTTAACCCTAACCCTAACCATAAACCCTAACCCTAAACCTAACCCTAACCCAAACCCGAACCCTAACACTAACCCCTAACCCTAACCCTAACACCTAACCCTATCCCTAACCCTAACCTTAACCCTAAACCTAACCCTAACCCTAACCCTAACCCTAACCCTAACCCCAACCCCAACCCCAAACTTAACCCTAACCCTAACCCTAACCTTAACCCTAACCCCAACCCCAACCCTAACCCTAACCCTAATCCTAACCCTAACCCTAACCCTAACCCTAACCCCAACCCCAACCCCAACCTTAACCCTAACCCTAACCCTAACCCTAACCCTAACCCCAACCCCAACACTAACCCTAACCCTAACCCTAACCCCTAACCCTAACCCTAACCCCTAACCCTATCCCTAACCCTAACCTTAACCCTAAACCTAACCCTAACCTTAACCCTAACCCTAACCCTAACCCTAACCTTAACCCTAACCCTAACCCCAACCTCAAACACCCCACAAATCTTAGAAAGATATTTCTGCATCAGAAATACCCAGATCGTCCCTTGGCTTAAAGGCGTCTGAGCTCCTGTCAAGGTGAACATCTCCACACGAGCATACTCCTTGCAAGTCTGGCAGTTCCCACACTTCATAAGGCTTAGAGTGGCAACAGCATTTCTTTTACTAGCTCCATGACATAAGTTTTCCTATACTCTGTCCATGACCCTGTAAATAGTTTCTTTCCTGAACCTGCCTCAGATTATTCTAATTTGAACTCATCATCTGTTTCCTTCTGGAACCCTGACTGATATACCTACTAACCATAGGTGAATATATCATAATTGACTCAATTGCCTTACTGTTATTAATGTTACTTAATATAATCATTGATTATTTTAAATTATGCTGTAGGGAACCCCTTGCTGATGGCTCCCTCCCCTTCTGTTTCTCTTCTCACTCTAACATTTAAAAATACTTCTAGCTTAGATTCTGAAAATTGGAAACACAGCTTAAAATTTTCTGAAGTCTTTTCAAGTGTCTTTGCAAATTATGAAAGTGTTTTGTAAAAGTATTACACAAATTCATACTACTTTATGCAGTAGATAAGTGTGATAATTTCTTTACACATTTACCAGAATTGAATATTCTTATTTTAAAATAATTTTACCCATTCCATGGTTTTAAAAGTTTGTCCTTTTTTTTTTGAAATTGACCATGCTCTTAATTACCAGTGAGTTCATATCTTTTCCCATGTTTGTTTATTGAATATATTTTCCTCATATGTGAATTTTCTCTGTCTTCACCCACTTATTGATCTAATTCTTAGCAATTCTTTCATATTAATTGTTATGAGCTATTTATAGAAAAATTAACACATTGTTAATATTTGCTGCAACTATTATTTTGTCTAATTTTAACCTTTGAATGTCCTGTGTCGAGATTTTTAAAAATTGTGAGTAGTTGAATCTCTTGATTTTATTCTTTGTGTTTTATTTCTTGCTCTAAGCTTGGAAAGTTCTTTCTCTTCTGGGGATTGAATTCTTATTCACTTCTCTTTTTTCTCTAGTTTTTCTAAGATTTGATATTTTTTGTATTTAATTCTTCAATCCATCTGGAACTTACTTCTCTGCATGATGTGAAGTAAGGGCCTAAAATTGATTTTTTTCCCCTAAATTGCTACCCAGAGGTCCCAGCACCGTTTGTTAAATAATCCTTCCTTTTCTCATTGATGTATGCTGTCTCTTTTATCACATATTAAATTCTCATACATAGTGGAATCTATTTCTGGGCTACCTATTTTGTTCCATTGATCTTTCTGTCCAGTCCTGTGCAAGCATCACACTAGTCAAAAAGAACTTTAGACATGTTTAGAATAAAAAGATATGCAGGGAAGAGATAGGCTGACCATTTGAGGCCAGTCGTAAAATTCTGAGGTAACAATGAGAAAATCATATTCTTTGTTTTTTCCCTTTATGTCTGTTTCTTTCAGGGAAACATCTCATTAAGAAAGAAAAGGCAGGGGCTTCCCTGGTGGTGCAGTGGTTAAGAACCCACCTGCCAATGCAGGGGACACGGAGTCCCTGGTCCAGGACGATCTCGCATGCCGCAGAGCAACTAAGCCCGTGCGCCACAACTACTGAGCTTTCGTGCTGCAGCTACTGAAACCTGCGCGCCTAGAGCCTGTGCTTGGCAACAAGAGAAGCCACTGCAATGAGAAGGCTGTGCACTGCAACAAAGAGTAGCCCCTGCTCGCCACAACTAAAGAAAGCCCACACGCAGCAATGAAGAACGAATGCAGCCAAAAAAAGAAAGAAAGGGCAAATATTAGTTAACAGGGTATTAGAAGCTAAAAATGGGTGGAAAGTTATGGAAAAAAGAAATAAAATTTTCGCTTACCTTTTTCAAATGAGCATAAGTCTCCTGACCTACGTTAGTTATTGGTGTCTTCTACGGTCCAAGAATTGTGTCTGAACTTTAAATACGGATCTTATTTAATCCTGAGATAATTCCTTTGCAGGACACATGTAGTTATCCCTATTTGCCATGTCTCTAGGATTTCTCAGGCCTCTGCAGCTCAACCAGGATTCAAAATAGACTCCCAAGGAATGGCAGAGTAGGAAGATCTTGAGCTCACCTTCCCCCATGAACATATCAAGACTACATATAGAACAACTCTTGCTAAGAATGACCTGAAGACTAGCAGCGTGGCTCTTCTACAACCGAAGCTGTAAAGAAAGAGCCACACAGAGTCTGGTAGCGGGGAGATGTGATCTAGTCAGGACCCACACCCCTAGCAAGTGATCCAAAGGAGGAGAGGGATATCACAGACTCAGGGATTCTCCCTAAAAAGCGAGGGGTTCAAGCCCCATATTAGGCACCCCAGCCCAGACATGTGACACTGGGAAGATGAGCCCCCTTAGCTGGTTTGAAAACCAGTGGTGCTGATTGGAGGGCTGTAAGGAACTGAGCCTCCACTCTTGAAGAGCACACACGCAGATTTGCTTGCTCCCAGGCCCAGTGCAGAGGCAACGGATTGAAAACTGCCTGGTGCTCCGGCTGGCCTGCTGGGACCACCCCAGGATGCTCCCCACATCATACTGGGCACCTGCTCCAGCCCCTCCTGCTCCAGTACTGCTCCTCAGCAAGGTGGGGACTGCCATTGCCACAGTGTGCAACGTATACACTCGGCGCGGGGCGGGGGGGATGTGGAGCCAGCTGAGTAGCGTGGCTTTGACCCCTCAGGCCCCAGCCCTGCCTCTAGCCCGGGTGGAGACTGCCATCGCCATCCTGCGCACACATGCACACAGAAAAAGCGGAGCCAGCTCAGAAGCGCAGCTCCAATCCACTGGGTCCCAACCCAGCCTCTGACTAAGGTGGAGGCTGCCATCCTTCAGGGGAGAATCCCAACACCCTCAGGGCTCCTTCTCCAGCCCTTCTGGCCCCAACCTTGTGCCCCCAAGAGGGGGGTGACTGCCGAGCTTGAGAGAATCCCCGGTTCTCACCTGGCTCTGCCTCTGGCTCCTCTGGCTGCCAGCACACCCCAAAAGAAGATGTGTTCTGTGCTCACTTCAGATCCAGCTCTCCCACCAAAGCCGCTGGCCACATGCAGGCTGCACCACGGTGCTCTCACACAAGGACGCACCTTCAACACCGGGATAGGTAACAGTTTTGTCTAATTTCATAGAGACAAACAGAGAGAGTCAAAATGAGAAGACAGGGGAATATGTTCAAATGAAAGAACAATATAAAACCCCAGAAAAAAATCCTAATGAAACAGAGATAAATCATTTACCTGATCAAGGGTTCAAAGCAACAGTAAAAACAAATGCTCAATGAACTTGGGAAAAGAATAGAGAGAAACACAGTGAGAATCTCAATAAAGAACTAGAAAATATAAAAAAGAATCAACCAGAGCTGAAGAATACAATAATTGAAATGAAAAATATGCTGGAAGGAATTAACAGCAGATCAGGTGATACAGAAGAATGCATAAGCAACCTGGAAGATGGAATAGTGGAATAGTTTGATGAATATGGAATAGTCTGATTCATCCAATCAGAACAGCAAAAGGAAACAAAAAAAATTTTGAATGAGGATTGTTTAAGGGACCTCTGGGAAAACATCAAGCATTTTACCATTTGCACTATAGGGGTCCTGGCAGAAGAAGAGAGAGAGAATAAGGGGCAGAAAATATATTTGATGAAATAATGGCTAATAACTTCCCATTTACAATTGCATCAAAAAGAATAAAATACCTAGAAATAAATTTAACCAAGAAGGTGAAACACCTACACTCTGAAAAGTGTAAGACATTGACGAAGGAAATTGAAGATGATACAAAGAAATGGAAAGATATCCTGTGTTCATGAGTGGAAAAATTAATATTGTTAAAATGTCCATACTACCCAAAGAACTCTGCAGATTTAATCAATCCCTATCAAAATATCAAGGGCATTTTTCACAGAACTAGAACAAATAATCCTAAATATTGATGGAACCATCAAAGATCCTGAATAATCAGTGAGATTCGACGTGTGAAAGGAACTAGATGCAATGTGGCTGGTTTGAAGACGGAGAGACTATGAAAGAAGGAATATGGGCAGCCTGTAGGAGAAGAGAGTGGCCCCTAGCAGCAAGGAAATGAGGACCTCAGTCCCATAACCACAAGGAACTGAATTTTTCCAATAAACTACATAAACTTGGAAGTGGATTCTTCCCCAGAGCCTCCAGATAAGAGCCCAGCCCAGCTGACACCAGGATTTTAGCCTTGTAATAGCATGAGAGCCCAGCTAAGTTCATCCAGATTTCTGACTCACAAAGTATGAGTTAATAAATGGATGTCAACTTAAGCTGCTAAGTTTTTGGCAATTTGTTATAGAAGCAATGATAGATAAATATCCAGACAGACCTCGGAGATACTGCAGGTTTGGTTCCTGCAAACATCGTAATAAAGAGAATCACACGAAATTTTTGGTTTCTCAGTGCATATAAAAGTTATGTTTACAGTCTACTGACTACTGACTACTGACTATTATACTGACTACTATAGTCTATTAAGTGTGCTTTGTGTCTATTAGCTTTGTGTCTAAAAATAATGTATATACTTTAATTAAAAATGCTTTATTGATTAAAAATTCTGACCATGATCTGAGCCTCCAGTGAGTTGTAGTAGTAACGTCAAAGATCATTGATCCCAGATCACCACAACAGATATAATAATAATGAAAAAGTTTGAAAAACGGCTAGAATTGCCAAAATGTGATACGGAGACATGAAGTGAGCAATTGCTGTTGGAAAAATGGCACTGATAGACTTGTTGGATGCAGGGTTGCCACAAAGCTTCATTTGTAAAAAACACAGTGTCTGCGAAGCACAATGAAGTACAATAAAACGAGGTCCGCCTGTACTTGGTTGATGTGCCTTGATAACATAGTAACAACAATAACAAACATTTTATTGATATGTGCTGAGTATTTTAAAGGGATTCTCTCAATTAATCTTCATCCCAGCTCTATGACCTTGGTTACAAATTGCTCAAAGTAACCTACTAAGTAGTAAAGCCAGGCTTGGAACAAAGCTGAATCCTTCTATTCAATTATAAAATGACCCTACTCCCCACACCTTCATGCATTGGTTCATCAACAACCCCTGGCCTACAATCACCGCCAATTTTACAAATACAGATGCCACATCCCATGTATCATCATTGCTGACTCCTCTTTGCTAAGGGACATCACAGGGCTATATGCATGTCCTCCTTTAGCTCCAGCTTCCCTGTACTCCACTTCAAGGCTCCTCTGGCTACCCAAACACTTGGGTGCCTCTGCTTCCTCCCCATTTCCTGAGCACCAGGTATTAGCATCACTTATTTAGCATTTAGTGTCTTGCGGCATTATGACAATTCCTCTGTATTTTATTTCTTGTATTTCTACCCCCTTCAGCAAAATATAAGACTTTTGAGAGAAGGAACTTTTCTGTTTTGGTCACTGCTAGGTTCCAAGCACCAAGAATAATTGTTAATTCAGTAGAGATACTCAATACATTTTTGTTGAATGAATGAATAAACAAGTGAACTCAGACTATTTTCACCTCTTTTATTCAAATTATGTTGATTGGATCCATTTTATTTTATTTTCTTTAACATCTTTATTGGAGTATAATTACTTTACAATGGTGTGTTAGTTTCTGCTTTATAACAAAGTGAATCAGCTGTACATACACATATATCCCCATATCCCCTCCCTCTTGCGTCTCCCTCCCGCCCTCCCTATGCCACCCCTGTAGGTGGTCACAAAGCACCGAGCTGATCTCCCTGTGCTATGCAGCTGCTTCCCACTAGCTATCTATTTTACATTTGGTAGTGTATATATGCCCATGCCACTCTCTCACTTCGTCCCAGCTTACCCTTCCCCCTCCCCGTGTCCTCAAATCCATTCTCTACGTCTGCGTCTTTATACCTGTCCTGTCCCTAGGGTCTTCAGAACCATTTTTTTTTTTTAGATTCCATATATATGTGTTAGCATATGGTATTTGTTTTTCTCTTTCTGACTTACTTCTCTGTATGACAGTCTCTAGGTCCACCCACATCACTACAAATAACTCAGTTTCATTTCTTTTTATGGCTAATATTCCATTGTATATATGTGCCACAGATATGATCCATTTTAAATCAATTTCTTCCAGAGTTCTGCATGACTTTCCACTTTCTACCATATCTGAACTTCATGGAAATTATGCAGAAGATGAAATATTGGAATTTTCCCTTTTACCCATAGTCATTAGTGCTCTAGCTAGGCATGGGAAATACTATTTATTAATTGCTTTGTTCCTGGCCTTTATTAGGTATTTTACATATATGCACTATTTCATGTAACCTTCATACTACTGTCTGAGGTCGGTGCTGTAGCTCCCATGTGACCAAAGAAGTTGAAGATCAGAGAAGCCAGGCCAAATTACTTGTCTAGTAGAAGCTATGACTGCCATTCAGATAGTTCTGAATACAAAGCCTATGTCTTTCCACTATAGCGTGACCACTAGAACGTAAGATCTATGAAAATAGGCTCTTGGTTATTGTTTATTCATATATCTTTAGTGCCTGGCACATATTTGGAGATCAAATGCACATCTATTGAAGAAATGAATGAATCAAAGAGCAAATGAATGAATCATGACTCTTCTCTGGTTCTGCTTCAGAGGGAAAGGCTCTTATCTTTCATCCAAGTAACTTTGATTTAGATTCTACTGTACATGTTTTAACAAACCTTCTACTTTCTTCTTGACTTAATAGAGGTATTAGCATATCGGAATTGGAAGTGTTCTTAGAAGGTGGTTTTCAGTTTCCCACCAACGTAGAAATCCTTTTTATAGCCTCCTGGACAGATGGTTGCCAGACTCTGCATGAACACCTCCAGTGACGGAAAACGGAAGAGAACAGGAGGCGGCCTTTTTCATTTTAAAGACAGTTCTGACGATTAGAAACATTTTCAATTGATTGAACTGGATTCTGCTGTGTCAGTAAGGATTCTTCATGTTTCAAGAAAAGGAAAGTGCAACCAAAGTTGGATTTTTTAATAATGAGGACTTATCAACTCAGTGATTGAGAAATTCAGTGTTAGGGTGAGTTTTAGGTGTAGTTTGAGTCAGAAATCCAGTGTCCCCAGGGTTCTCTTCCATTTCTCGGGAATTATCTCTGCCCTGACATCCTCCAGGTGTCAGCACCCTGCTTAGGATGATTTTCCTGTGTAATAAGAAAAGAATGAGCAGTTCAAGGGCTTTCTAGACACACACCCCTGTTACATAGAGGAAGAGAGAAAGAGCTTCTACTCCAGCCAATCAAGCAAAACTTGTGAGGCTTCTTCTGACTAGATAGGATTAAGACCTAATAATTCATGGGGCCAGGATGGTGAAATATGGTGATGGACTGAACCTAAGTCAAGGGTCCCGAGAGTTCCAAGGCCATGGGAAGGAGAGTGTAATGAACACTGTCGGCTACCCTACAATCCTTCCACTCTTCCAACAGAAACCAGATTTTATTCATTATCCATGCAGTTCATGTGACCCAGAAGAAGCCACTCTACCCCTGGGTGAATTTCATGGTTAACTCCTGATTAGCCTAATACGGTCAGTACATGGAACTCCTCTGGTGACTGTGATTGGCTTGGGGTTAGGCCATAACCTAAGTTGAACCAAGCAGATAAAGAGGGAAGATTTATATTCCATGCTTAAAGAAGAGGTTATCCTCTCTCCTTGAGGGAGATAAATAGGAAAGTATAAGGTCCTGATTGCCACCAGCAGCTGTTTTGTGACAATAATAGCAGTCAGACTTAGAAAGAAGCTACTGCTATTGGTAGCAGAAGGGAGATGGAAAGGACCTGGTTATCAGCAATGTCGTTGAGTTCCTAGTAGTTCCATGCCTGGACACTTCCCCAGCCATAGCTCCCTATATCTCGATTATTTAACTGTTTGAGTTGGGGTTTCTACTCTTTGAAATCAAAATTATCTTTACTGACACGGGTAGAATGGATATTGGAGAGGTTATCAATTGGCAGGTGTAACCTCACGGGATTCCTCTGTCATCTATCCATTGGCTCAAAATCTACCACTGAAGAATTTAAGAATGAGTGCCCTCCAAGATGGTGAAATACTTTGTCAGCTAACATGCCTTAGAATTCTATCCTTCAAGCTATTACTCCCGGGCTATTTGATAAATCTCCTTATGACGTGGCATCCAGACTCTCATCATGTTGGTAATTCTCTCAAAGCTTACAGAATTGGACACCATATTCCAAATGCAGTCTGTTCTCCTCGGGTATGAGGAGAATATTATGCTCCATATATATGATTTAGCTTGGTGTAATGGAAAGAAAACTGGAGTGTCATAGTAATGGATTCAAGTCCAGGATCCACCCACTATAAGCAAATCTTTTAACCACACTAAGTCTCAGCTTTCTCTTTGATAAAATGGGGAAAGCAATCCCTGTTTACCTCCAAACGTTGAATGCAAATCAGATGAAAGAACATATGTAAAAGTTCTTTGTAAATTGTAAAACTATTCAAATGTAAGAATGATGATTAATGCATCTGAACGTGGTGTCAGCTTCCTTCGGCAGTTGTATCACATGGCTTAATTACACCCTGCCTTGTTTCAGAAAGAATTTCAGGCATCTTACAAGAGAACATAAAAAAGACAAGCTAGCAAAAATTAGAAACAAAATTAAAAAAAAAAAAAAAGGAAAAGAACAGTGTAGCCCAAAAGCAGACATTGAAAACCTGGCTCAGAGTAGGCACTGAGTAAACATTTTTCAATGAATATTGGGGTTGGTCAAAAATTTTCCTCCAAGCTTTCTAGAAGCCAGTGTGATTACAGACATTGTGTCTGTTAATGCAGTTCTCAATTCCCATGAAATAAAAATGAATGTAACCTCTCTGTTGGTAGCTTTTCTGGATTTCCTAGCTGAGAAGACACATTATCATCACATTTGCATTAATATCTCAAAACTCATATTTACATTTACTACATTAGCATATTATGGAACTTGTACCTCTGAGATGTGGCTCTACAGGCCAAGACCCACCCTATGAAACTTTTCACTTGGAGTCTCCTTAACTAGTTTCCAGGCTATCTTCACAGGTCAGAGGACCATGGATGCACTTTCCACCATGAGTGTCCTTGTGCATATCCCCATCACCAGTCCTGAAGTCCTCAGTGTCCAGTTCAGAAGGAAGAAGAGGTTCTGTTCTCACCCAGATCAAGGACAACCTTCTGCATCCTCATTTCCACCCCACATTCTGCATCTTCTCATTAGATTGGCAGACTGTGCCCTGCTTTCAGGTAAACCCAGCCCCATCCAGAGAGATGTGACTTTACTCTCTGGCCCCAACAGGACAACTACATAAACATGCAAAATTTTCACCTGAGTACAGTTCCCCAGGGCAGAGTTATTCAATCTTAAATGTCCACTAAGTTCAGGTTGAACTTTGCTCTTCAAAGCTGGTTTTCATGGTCCCTTTAGTCTGAGGAGAAGATCAGACTTGCTCCTCCAAAAAACAGGTTTGTTGAATGAAAGCGTGAATAAATGATTTGAATGAAAGCATGAATAAATGATACATACAGTTTAAAGCAACTTTTCTGAGTTGCATTGGTGTAGTCTAAGTACTCAAGTCTACCAAAATGGTCGTGGTGATTAACTGAATTATTTTATATAGGTTTCACTTAATTTTCAGAGAAGTGCTGCAATTAAGTGTACACATAAGGAAATTGAGGATTAGAGTCAATAGGAGCCTTTCTAGGTTGGTAGAAGTAGTGGGCAGCAGCCAGAAGGTTTGGATTCAGACTTGTCTAATTGTAAACTCTATCACTTAATCTGGCCTTAATGCAGCTATGTAGGACCTACCTGATTAAAAGAAGAGATGAATTAATTCAACAAATATCCCTTGAACCCATACTGTGTGCTAAGCCTTGCATTTAGCCCTTCAGCTCTATCACTTATCTTTTGTTAATGAATTTATTAATTTTTCCAATAAAATCTTTATTCTCTATTTAAAGCAGAGCAGAGCTTCCTCCTTGGATTTCACCTTTAAGGATAGTGCCTAAGACTTGGTACCCAAATGACAGATGCCCCCATGAATGCAGAACCATTAAACAGAGGGAACACAGCGCTTCCCCCCTCCCCCCATGCTGTACCACTTACTTTATGTATCATTATCCCACATTTAATTAGCCTAGGGAATTCCTTCCAAAGCCTCATGCAACTGTTTCCAGTCCTGAGATCTATCACAGTTTGCTTCGTCTTGGGTGGTCTGCCATTTGCAGTTAGGGACCTCCGTCTTTGGTTTTCCTACCTGGAAAAGCAGTAGCATCTGTCACTGTCACACCAGTGCTGACTGAGGTCCTTGTTGGAGTTTGGTTCTGATAAGCTCGCAAAGGGGGCTATTATGTTAGCTTCCCAGGGCCAGAGAGTGAGTCAGAGAGAGAGGACAGGTCCCTGAAACCTGGACGGTATATGCATGAGAATGTGTTTTTTGGAGGCATGCAACCGAGAGAGTGTAAATCTGTCGGTTAGCTGGAAATGAATACAAATCAGCCCTCATTTGTATTCATTGATTCCACGAGCTATCGGGTTTGAGAGGCTGGAGGGCTTAGAACACTCCAGACAGGGAAGAAAAGCCTGGCTTCTTGTCTCGGCTGTGCCACTAACTTGCAAGCAAACTTGGGCACATTATTTGCTGCTTGAGTCTCAGAGTCTCCCTCCGTAAGGCAGGTTCATTAATAACTGCCTGTCTACAGAACAGTGGGTTTCTCGTGGGTCAGACAGGCCCATTCTTTTTTTTAAACATCTTTATTGGAGTATAATTGCTTTACAATGGTGTGTTAGTTTCTGCTTTATAACAAAGTGAATCAGCTATACATATACATATATCCCCGTATCTCCTCCCTCTTGCATCTCCCTCCCACCCTCCCTATTCCACCCCTCTAGGTGGTCACAGAGCACCGAGCTGATCTCCCTGTGCTATGCGGCTGCTCCCCACTAGCTATCGATTTTACATTTGGTAGTGTATATATGTCCATGCCACTCTCTCATTTCGTCCCAGCTTATCCTTTCCCCTCCCCGTGTCCTCAAGTCCTTCTCTATGTCTGTGTCTTTATTCCTGTCCTGCTCCTAGGTTCTTAAGAACCTTGTTTTTTTTTTTTTTTTAGATTCCATATATATGTGTTAGCATACGGTACTAGGCCCATTCTTGAACCCCATCTCCGCCACTTGCTGGTTGTGTAGCACTGAGCACATTACTTAAACCTCTGACTCTCGATTTCTCATGTGAACAGTGGGAATGAGAGTAATAGCTAACTCACAAGGCCATTGTGGAGCTTAAAGGAAGCAGAGCATGTAAAGTATTTAACACAGAACTTGGCACACGGTAAGCACTGAAATAATGTCAGTGGTTCTTGTCAATATTATTTTCCCATACGGTGCTTGTAAATAGCGAATGAGACTTTATGTATACTCCCATTTGATACAGCCCCATGAAGTAATTGTAATTATATATGGACAATAAAAACTACATTATGGGTTTAAAGGATCATTGATATTGAGCTCTACTCAGCAATATACTAAGATAATAGAAACACCTATCTTTAGACTCACAGGATTTTAGAGATGATCGGACCCTGCTCTCTTGTTTTATAGGTGAGAATATGGAGGCACAATGAAATAGAATTACTTGTCAATATCCCGAGCTAATTAGGGCCAGATTGGGACTGGAAACCAGATCTTATGACTCAGCATATAGTTATATTTCCATCTGTTCCATTTAATGTACCAGGAAGCTAAAGTTGGAGAGACAATGTATTGCCCGTAATCACACAGGTGAGTAGTGATAGATCTAGGAATTATATTTATAACAGTTCACCTTTATGGCGTGCTTTGTAGATGCCAAGCCTTGTCTCAGTGCTTTGTGTATATCAAAAAGTTTAATCCCTACAGCCTTATGAGTTACTATTAGGATCCTCATTTTTCAGATGTGGGGTTGGAGACCCAGAGAGGTCAAGTAAATTGCCCAAGGACACACAGGAGGCAACCACATTTGAACACAGATCATCTGGATTCTGAGTCTGCATGATTCATCTTCACAGTATTCTGAGTCTCTCTACCTGACCCTGTTATTTTTTTCCCCCTTGAGGTACAAACAAATCTGAGCTCTAGTTGGGGAAATAAGGTATAAAGATAAGGAACAGTGTCAGTAGACATACAAGCCAGTCACTGGTGATGAGAGAGAACATGTTTGCATGGAGGCTAAGGAGCCTGTGGGTAGCAAAGGAGCCAGCATTTATTTTGAGCCTGTTGCTTTTAAGTTTCAGTGTTATTAGAACCTCTCTGATGATTGCACGGGACACTGTTATCTAAACTAACAAGCTATGGCCCACAGAAGGATCAGTAATAGTAAGTGTCACTGTACCTAAAGGATAGACCCTGGACCAAAGATCTGCTTTCCACTGGGGATGGAGGCTGCCTTGCCCTCCACCTACATATCCTGGAAAAACCGCTGCTGGCAGCACGGGCATCACGGCAGCAACACATGGGCTCACTGGACAATGTGGCCCAGATTTTAAAGTCAACCCTGTATGAAGCAAGGGGAGGAAATAGAGGCTCATCTGCTGGCTGGTGATCCAGCCAGCAGCCTCTATAGATAGATCATCTATCTTTCTGTAAAGTATCTGCAAACACAGCCGCCTTTTTTTGTGCTGATTAAACATTCTTGGAGCATTCAGGAGAAATGGGGAAGACCCCCATAGGAAACTCTGGGCTTCTTGATAATCTGGGCATATGGGAAGCTTGAGAAATTAAGTGTACTATTAAAAGAGCTGTGACTTTATTTGTTCTACAGCTAGTTACATGAAATAATAGTGGGGATGTTAATGAGAACTTACGATGCTCCAGGCACAGTATCAAGTAATTTACATAACTTAACTCCTTCAGTCTTTGCAATACGAAGGGGTACGCTGTACTATCCACATTTTACACGCAAGGTGACTGAGCCCCGAGAAGGGAAATCACTCGTCCAAGGTCACAAAACTGTGTTGGGGCAGAGCCAGAATTCAGACTCAAGACTTCTGATAGCAAAGGCTATCCCTTCCCACTGGGAAACACAGCCATGCTTGGAATAAAGAGGCAGAAGTATTATAGTAAACATGGTAAACACAGTGGATTAAAGGATGTGTATGGTGAGTTTTGGTGAATTCTCTGGCATGGAACAAGCTAAATCATCAGTGTGTCTTACCTTTAAGAGAGAAGGTCCAGTGGAAGAAGCTGGTATCCAAATGGAAGGAGGAGCCCTACTGAGCTCATGAGCTGCCAGGTGAACTTGGCCATATGGATTTTCTTTCTAGTCTAAGAGCTGTCCTGCTGGAAAAACTAGGCACGGCACAAGAGCCTTTGTCTGAAAAACAAATCTCGTAACTGAGCCAGGCTTTGTCACTGGGGGAAAAATTGCCAGAAAATGAGAGGCAGGAAGCATCCTTTTCTAACCGCCAGAGCTACTCCAGGGCTGTGTGAAAACATGTCAGCAGGCAATGTAATTAGCAAATCCGGACACCAGTGACTGCTTCTCTCCTGGGCAACGTCTGTGTTAGAGCCAGCATCTGTCTGCTTACCTTGCCCAGCCAGGACGGAGGCTGCACCAGCCCTGCTGCCTGCACACTCCACGCCAGGCACACCTGGCAGAGCCCTGCCCCCCAAAGGCTGTGTGGCATGGCCATCTGGAGGAAGGGCCCAACCTAAAGGCCCAAAGATCCCAGGTGACCCCACAATCAATGCTGCAGCTGCCAACGGAACCCCTTGCCTGTGAATACTGACCACGGCTCAGAAGACAAGATAAGCACAGTAAATAAGATTGAATTGCACACTGAGCATATTAGAATGTCTTTGCTGCAAGGCACTGGCAAAATTTGTTTGTTCAACAGAACTAATAACATTAGCTAGCACTGACCGAGCAGGGGGGTTAGGTGCCAGTTCCTCTTCCAGGTGCTTTGGGCACATGATCTCCATCGATCTTACAACACAGGGAGGAAGTGTAACTACACACTCCATTCTCCAGATTGGGAAACGGAAGCTCAGAGAGGCTAAGTAACTTGACCACAATAAGAGGCAGAGCCCAGATAGAATTAGAGTTAGTCCCAGCTCAGAAAATTCTCATTCCACACTGTCTTCCCCCCGCCCAGTTCCATCCTTGGTAAAGTGAATCCTGAAGCACATACCCCAGGGAGTCAATCCCTTTTAAAAGGAAGACACAAACGCACATCTGCCTATTTCCTACATTTTTGTGACTATATATTCACAATCACGACTAGTCACAGCACAGTTTCCTGGGGATGATGAATCTAGATTGGAACTCTGGTCAAAGAAGTGATTCTCAGGAAAAGTAAATTTTGGAATTTTAAGCAAGAGTCCGTATGTCCTTTTCTTTTCCCTCTGGGTCTTAATTTTATCTCTAAAGCTAGAGAGCAGGACAACAGAGTATCTGAGTTTCCTTCCACCTCCATAATGCTGTGATCGCTCAGAAAACCTCCAGCACAGGCATGATGAGAGCAAAGGGGACGCAACCAGCCCCAATGCATGGAAATGATGTATCAATGTTGGGTCCATTACCCTCTGTCCTTCTTCCCCCCCAGTAACCTCTTTCTCCTTTTCCACCTGTCCGAATTCTCTCAAACAGCATAATTCCAACTCTTGTGCCATTTGTTGCCCGAGGCCTTCGATGAGCCACTGAGATAGAGGTGGCTTCTTTTTCTTCAAAACCACCGGAACCCCACCAGCATCTCAGTGCCTCTTCTGTGCTGTCTTGTAGCATAACAAGGTTGAGAATTGCATGTTAGTGCCACTAGGACTGGCCAGCAGCTGTGAGCCAACAGGTGCCTAGGGGTGGTGGTGGCTGGGGTGGTGGAAGGAGGAGCATTGCATGAAGAAGATGCATGCAGGGACTCGGGGAGTGGAGACGGGAAAGATATTCTGCTGAGTGCGAGAGTTTAGGGAGAGGGACACAAAACTTATAAAAATAATTATTAGGAGAGTCAATTGTATCCCCATCCCTTAACATTTAAAGTAAGACAGCTGGGAAAAATTTGATTGCCATTAATTACCTCTTGGCAACTGGACTCTTTGAAGGTGACTCTGAAGAGACTGGGCCACGTGGAGCACTGAGATTAATACGGTTTATAGCTATGTGAACTGACATTGTATGTAACTGTTTATGGTGATTTCCCACCATGCTGTAAATTCACCTGCCTCCCACCCCGTGCTTGAGATTTGCTCCATTGCCCATGTTTCCCTTCATGTCAGCTTGCTTTTGTTCCTACTTTTCTTTCTGTCTGGAATTTCCTTTCTTTTCACCCTCTGGAATCCATCTCTCTAGATTCATCTCAAGCATCACCTTTTTGAAGCCTCCCCAGGTATTACAGCCAAGTAGAACTATCCACTCACTCCAATGCCTGCACTGAAGCCAGGTTAGATATGCACCACGGACGGATGCTCTAGACTTTTACCTCCATTGAATTATTTACAGATCTGTGTCCTCCACCACATAGTGAACAACTAGAGGGCTGAGGCCATACCAGACTCCTTTTTAATCTCCAGTGCTTGGCAAGTGTTTGTTGAATTAGCAAAGATGAGAACTTTCAAGGCACCAAGTGCAAAGTTTTTATATGATTAATAATTAATAATATCTCACAGTTATTCAGTGTTTACTATTTATCAGAGAGAATGCCGATGCTTTCAATGATTATCAGATTTAATCTGTTCAACAACTCTATAAATAACCATATAAAGTAGGTTCTACTACTACCACCATTTTATTTATGAGAAAAATGAGGCTTAAGAGAGAATAAGTAGCTCAAGTCTCTACTACTAGCAACTGGATGATCCAGGAATCAAAACTAAATTGAACTCATGTATTAAACTTCAATATTGTATTGTATCAGGATGGAAAAAGGTGACGGAGGGAACAAATTATATATAACATGAAAACAGGAGCCAAATATTACCAAGGTGTTATAATGACGTAACATGTCTAAATTTTAAATAAGCACATATCACCTTATAAAACTTGATAGGTATTGATTACGCATCCTCTGATTATTATATGTGGTTGATTATTATCCCTTTTTTGGGTAGCCACCTAAGGAAGCTGCAGATTCTAGGCCATATTTACTCGAATTTCTTCAGTAGGAATAACCAACTCAAAGACATCTTTGTGCACTGAGAGGTTGCCCTATTTGGAAAGAGTTGAAGGTCACTGGGACCCAAGCCTGAGCAATATGGTGGGCTACCAGGCAATATGGAGAAACTCCATTCTCTTAGTTTAGGAAAGGAACGTAATGTTATAGCAAGAGAAAGGCCTTTGAAGCCACAAAGCCCTCAGTTCCCATCTCCTACCTGACACTTAGAAAATGTTGTTTGACTTTGGAAAATCACGTAACATTTCCAAGCTTCCACTTCTTGTAGTGAAATGGAAATGGTAATAGCATGTATTTCACAGTGCAATTTGTTGTGCAATTGAAAAAAGATAAGGTGTGTAAAAAACATAGTACAGTGCGTGGCACATAGCCAACATGAGATAGTACTCTGACAGGCAAGATTTTCAAATGATAAGCCTGATTTTCAAGTGTACATTTGAGCGTATGCTTATGAAGTACAGGCCATTCCTAATCGATGATCCAGAAAAGTTCTAAGGCAAGACTGTATCATGTAAGATCTGCAAAGTATTCCCCTTTGAAGATGAGCTTTCATTCCAAATGCATTAATTCAGGTGAAATCAGTGAACATCTTACTTTAGACGCACCTCATACATCTCTGTATCCTCTAAGGTATTTTGTGCACAAAAAGACCTCAGCAAATAGTTGGCTAGTTGACTCACAATTTGAGAATTTGGATGGAACTCATAGTGGTAGAGAAGAAGTTACCATAGGTTGCTCCCTCCACTTCTTATGGCCACCTCCTTCAAGTATCCTTTCTTCAGTGCTACAGAGACTGGAAAACTAAAAGTGGATTTCTTAGACTCCCTTGGAGCTAAGATTTTGGATATGATTTTTGGTTTTGCTTTCAGACACACTTGACAGCACTTGAATCAGACCCAGGTTAGGCAGGGAAGGTTGTATCATAGGAGGCACTGTGTTGCTGGTATTGACCTTGCAGTCTTGACATGACCTTGGAACCAAGAGTCCCTGCAGTGCCTTCCTAGCCTTTAGCATCCTTCCTGTGAAACAGGCAGTAGTTCCTCTGGTAGCCAATTCTACAGTGCTATTCTAGAAATCAATCTTGAAGGACATATCTACAGTCTGTGTCTCTAGCTCCTCTAATAATTCCCTGTATTAAATCTCTCAAAAATTGTTAAAGGAGTCTTGCCATCTGTAGCTAAGCCCTGATGGATACAATATGTGGTGCCAGAAATGGTTATAGCCATTGGATTCCCAAGGATGAAAATCTGCACTAGGTTATGTGACCTGGCTAAGTTGAAGGTAGTGAAGCCCTGGTTACCATTAAAGACTAGACCATTAGTAACTTATAGTACCCAATGGTAAAATAGTACTTAAATGATCACATGTGGTCATCTGGAATGAAGCATCTACTGAAGGCACAGTTTTTTTTTTTATGCAAAAATGGTTTATTATGATATTGTTTATGTAAAGTTAGGTAATATTTACAATAGAAATGATCAGCTACATCCATGGGAATCTAGCATGTCACACAAAGGAATAAATATTTTGACAAAGTAACACTTCAGTTGTAGTGAGCAGCTGATCAGAAATTTTGTTTTTAAAAAAGAGCCTCAAACTAAACCGTAAAAGTCTTGAATTGTCAGAGAGCAGCAAGCTGACCAGGCTCTTCTTTTCAAGAGGCGCCTGCAGTCCCACGGGAGATGGACCCCTCCTGGGGAAGACATAGTTTTGACAAACAGAGTGATAGCTGTTTTCGTTCTGCTGACACCCAGTACCTGGCATCTGACAAAGGTATAGTGAACTAAGATAGTGAACAGAGGAATGGGTCTGGCTTACCTTCTTTTTCCAACATGCAACATATTTGAACATCCACATTACTTTCCCCCGAACGGTATTTGACACTAGCCTGAAATTGGCGGGGGCTCCATCACTATGCCATATCATTCTTCCAAATGAAATTATTACAGTTTTGGATAAGTGAGTATGTATGTGTTTATACATACAAGTGAGAATGAATTATTCCCTAAAAATAACTTAAACTCATTTTAGGGAAAACAAAACTGGCGTTATGGTCTTTATGGATATGCTAGTGAATGTCAGTGTTTTTCCACAAACTGTCCAGCCCAAAATTTGAGAAATGTCAATCTATCAAAAAGCCTGGAGGATGCCTGCTCTCTTCACTTCACCCCTTCCCAGGTGGCTTGACAAGTCCCACCATTTGGGAACTTGGACTGGTCCTGTTGGCAACAACCATGAAGAACCCGCAGAAGTCCTCCCTCAAAATTTGGAATTGTGTTTACTAAAATAGGTACTGAAGTTTCCTGTCTCTGCTGCCAGATAATATTGTCTACACAAGAACAAATTTAATCTGTGCCACACAGTAATTGCCTGGCACTCCCAAGGTGATATGTTTGACTATGCAGCAAAGATAAGAGTTTCTCCAAGGACCAACTCTCAGCATATTTGGCAAATTTAATTTTATATTCTTACTTACAAGCGTTTTTTTTCTTGCATTACTTATTAAGAAAAATAGAAGTGCTGTAACCATTTTTCTTTTGATAAAACTCAGGCAGCCACAGCCCAGTTTTCCCTTGGGTCCTCAACAAAGCAGTTTTATCTCTCCACCTCCTGGCCACAGACCACTCAGAGATCAATGCTTCTGCAGTCCCTTCTGTCTTTAATGGAGAAGAGGAAAGAGAAGCTGGGCTGCTGAATGTGTAAATCCTCCCTGGTAGACAGCCTTTGTTGTCTGTTCTTGGTGTGGGGAGGCTGAACTCTAACACCAAAACCCAAAAAAGCTTAGAAGGAGGCTCTACAAGGTGTTCATGGAGAGGATATTGAAGGTTAAAGAAGAAAGCTAAAAGGAATCTCAGTGAAAAGGACTTGACTATGGTGGGTTTTTTTTTTTTTTTTCAATTCACAGGATAAAATGGTAGCGCCATGTCGAAGGAAAGGAAAGGCATGTCTCTGGCAATATCGACCCTGATGAAGGCTAGTCTCTATACCATTTGGGGGGCTTGGGGTTCCTCAACTGGGCCATGTAAGCTAGGCTTCAGGGCCATCTGACCATAGACCCAGACAATGTCAGCTGTGATGCTCAACGATACTGACTTCAAGATCCAGGGGTATCCAAGCCAGCAGAATAGAATAGTGATGAGTTCCAATGTACCAGTGAGTGGCATCTGGCATTAGAGTTTTGCTACCTTGATTCCCACAGCCTGGCCGGGAGGTGGGTGGGTGGGTGGTCTTTCTTTTTCTCTTCTCTATTTCCTCATTCTGTCTTGCCTTCTGATTGACTCTCCAGTGTCCCTCCTCGTACTAGAACTTGATCCCGATCTGTCCCCACCCACTGCAGCTTACTTGATGGGCTTCTGAAAAGCTGTCCATGTCTATCTGTCTCACCATTGTATCTGTCTCCACAGAACAGTGGAGACTGCTCTAATACAGGCTGGTTGGAATTCTCTGGCTTCTACCTAAATGATTCCAAGTATTGCTTCTTCCTGAGATTTCTGCTGTGGGCCCCACTCACCAGATTTGACTCCCAGGATAATGACATTGGCCCCTATCAAACTTGCCATGAACTTTGAATGTGCTATAGCTTTCCCTGAGATGAAATTGTTTCATTTATCAAACATTCCTTAGTCTTGGGAGCTGGGATCCAGAGAAGAATAAGGACGTGGTCTCTGCTGCAATAGATAGGCATAGAAATAATCAGTATTTCAAAATAATCAGGTGTTGTAAAAAAAAGTGAGTTGAGGGGTGTCTTATACTGTTTCAGCTGCTGTGACTAAATACCATAGACTGGGTGGCTTATAAACAACAGAAATTTATTTCTTCTAGTTCTAGATGCTGGAAGTATAAGATCAAGGTGCCAGCATGGTTGGGTGAGTGCAATCTTCTGGGTTGCAGGCTTCTCATTGCACCATCATGTGGTAGAGGGAGAAAGGGAACTCTCTTGGGCCTCTTCGATAAAGACATTAATCTCATTCATGAGAGCTCTGCCCTCATGACCCAGTCACCTCCCAAAGGCCTCATCTCCCAATAACCCCATCACACTGGGCAATAGGATTTCAACATACCAATTTCGGAGGGGACACAAACACTCAGACCATAGCGAGAAAACAGTTGTGCTAGAATGTGAAGAAGAAATAAGAATTTCCTCGATGATGAAAGGAAAGACAATTCAGCTAGAGGAAACAGCACGTAAGAAGACATAGCATTCTACCCAGCAAGGATCTCATTCAGATTTGATGGGGAAATTAAAACCTTTACAGACAAGCAAAAGCTGAGAGAGTTCAGCACCACCAAACCAGCTTTACAACAAATGCTAAAGGAACTTCTCTAGGCAAGAAACACAAGAGAAGGAAAACACCTACAATAACAAACCCAAAACATTTAAGAAAATGGGAATAGGAAAATACATATCGATAATTACCTTAAATGTAAATGGATTAAATGCTCCCACCAAAAGACACAGACTGGCTGAATGGATACAAAAACAAGACCCATATATATGCTGTCTACAAGATACCCACTTCAGACCTAGAGACACATACAGACTGAAAGTGAGGGGATGGAAAAAGATATTCCATGCAAATGGAAATCAAAAGAAAGCTGGAGTAACAATTCTCATATCAGACAAAATAGACTTTAAAATAAAGACTATTACAAGAGACAAAGAAGGACACTATATAATGATCAAGGGATCGATCCAAGAGGAAGGTATAACAATTGTAAATATTTATGCACCCAACATAGGAGCACCTCAATACATAAAGCAAATACTAACAGCCATAAAAGGGGAAATCGACAGTAACACAATCATAGTAGGGGACTTTAACACCCCACTTTCACCAATGGACAGATCATCCAAAATGAACATAAATAAGGAAACACAAGCTTTAAATGATACATTAAACAAGATGGACTTAATTGATATTTATAGGACATTCCACCCAAAAACAACAGAATACACATTTTTCTCAAGTGCTCATGGAACATTCTCCAGGATAGATCATATCTTGGGTCACAAATCAAGCCTTGGTAAATTTTAAAAAATTGAAATCGTATCAAGTATCTTTTCCGACCACAACGCTATGAGACTAGATATCCATTACAGGAAAAGATCTGTAAAAAATACAAACACGTGGAGGCTACACAATACACTACTTAATAACGAAGTGATCACTGAAGAAATCAAAGGGGAAATCAAAAAATACCTAGAAACAAATGACAATGGAGACACGACGACCCAAAACCTATGGGATGCAGCAAAAGCAGTTCTAAGAGGGAAGTTTATAGCAATACAAGCCTACATCAAGAAACAGGAAACATCTCGAATAAACAACCTAACCTTGCACCTAAAGCAATTAGAGAAAGAAGAACAAAAAAACCCCAAAGCTAGCAGAAGGAAAGAAATCATAAAGATCAGATCAGAAATAAATGAAAAAGAAATGAAGGAAACAATAGCAAAAATCAATGAAACTAAAAGCTGGTTCTTTGAGAAGATAAACAAACTTGATAAACCATTAGCCAGACTCATCAAGAGAAAAAGGGAGAAGACTCAAATCAATAGAATTAGAAATGAAAAAGGAGAAGTAACCACTGACACTGCAGAAATACAAACGATCATGAGAGATTACTACAAGCAACTCTATGCCAATAAAATGGACAACCTGGAAGAAATGGACAGATTCTTAGAAATGCACAACCTGCCGAGACTGAACCAGGAAGAAATAGAAAATATGAACAGACCAATCACAAGCACTGAAATTGAAACTGTGATTAAAAATCTTCCAACACACAAAAGCCCAGGACCAGATGGCTTCACAGGCGAATTCTATCAAACATTTAGAGAAGAGCTAACACCTATCCTTCTCAAACTCTTCCAAAGTATTGCAGAGGGAGGAACACTCCCCAACTCATTCTACGAGGCCACCATCACCCTGATACCAAAACCAGACAAAGATGTCACAAAGAAAGAAAACTACAGGCCAATATCACTGATGAACATAGATGCAAAAATCCTCAACAAAATACTAGCAAACAGAATCCAACAGCACATTAAAAGGATTATACACCATGATCAAGTGGGGTTTATTCCAGGAATGCAAGGATTCTTCAATATACGCAAATCAATCAACGTGATACATCATATTAACAAATTGAAGGAGAAAAACCATATGATCATCTCAATAGATGCAGAGAAAGCTTTCGACAAAATTCAACACCCATTTATGATAAAAGCCCTGCAGAAAGTAGGCATAGAGGGAACTTTCCTCAACATAATAAAGGCCATATATGACAAACCCACAGCCAACATTGTCCTCAATGGTGAAAAACTGAAACCATTTCCACTAAGATCAGGAACAAGACAAGTTTGCCCACTCTCACCACTATTATTCAACATAGTTTTGGAAGTGTTAGCCACAGCAATCAGAGAAGAAAAAGAAATAAAAGGAATCCAAATTGGAAAAGAAGAAGTAAAGCTGTCACTGTTTGCAGATGACATGATACTATACATAGAGAATCCTAAAGATGCTACCAGAAAACTACTAGAGCTAATCAATTAATTTGGTAAAGTAGCAGGATACAAAATTAATGCACAGAAATCTCTTGCATTCCTATATACTAATGATGAAAAATCTGAAAGTGAAATTAAGAAAACACTCCCGTTTACCATTGCAACAAAATGAATAAAATATCTAGGAATAAACCTACCTAAGGAGACAAAAGACCTGTATGCAGAAAATTATAGGACACTGATGAAAGAAATTAAAGATGATACAAATAGATGGAGAGATATACCATGTTCTTGGATTGGAAGAATCAACATTGTGAAAATGACTCTGCTACCCAAAGCAATCTACAGATTCAATGCAATCCCTATCAAACTACCACTGGCATTTTTCACAGAACTAGAACAAAAAATTTCACAATTTGTATGGAAACACAAAAGACCCCGAATAGCCAAAGCAATCTTGAGAACGAAAAATGGAGCTGGAGGAATCAGGCTCCCTGACTTCAGACTATATTACAAAGCTACAGTAATCAAGACAGTTTGGTACTGGCACAAAAACAGAAATATAGATCAATGGAACAGGATAGAAAGCCCAGAGATAAGCCCACGCACATATGGTCACCTTATCTTTGACAAAGGAGGCAAGCATATACAGTGGAGAAAAGACAGCCTCTTCAATAAGTGGTGCTGGGAAAATTGGACAGGTACATGTAAAAGTATGAAATTAGAACACTCCCTGACACCATACCCAAAAATAAACTCAAAATGGATTAAAGACCTAAGTGTAAGGCCAGACACTATCAAACTCTTAGAGGAAAACATAGGCAGAACACTCTATGACATAAATCACAGCAAGATCCTTTTTGACCCAGGTCCTAGAGAAATGGAAATAAAAACACAAATAAACAAATGGGACCTAATGAAACTTAAAAGCTTTTGCACAGCAAAGGAAACCATAAACAAGACCAAAAGACAACCCTCAGAATGGGAGAAAATATTTGCAAATGAAGCAACGGACAAAGGATTAATCTCCAAGATTTACAAGCAGCTCATGCAGCTCAATAACAAAAAAACAAACAACCCAATCCAAAAATGGGCAGAAGACCTAAATAGACATTTCTCCAAAGAAGATATACAGATTGCCAACAGACACATGAAAGAATGCTCAACATCATTAATCATTAGAGAAATGCAAATCAAAACTACAATGAGGTATCATCTCACACCGGTCAGAATGGCCATCATCAAAAAATCTAGAAACAATAAATGCTGGAGAGGGTGTGGAGAAAAGGGAACACTCTTGCACTGTTGGTGGGAATGTAAATTGATACAGCCACTATGGAGAACAGTATGGAGGTTCCTTAAAAAAGTAAAAATAGAACTACCATACGACCCAGCAATCCCACTACTGGGCATATACCCTGAGAAAACCATAATTCAGAAAGAGTCATGTACCAAAATATTCATTGCAGCTCTGTTTACAATAGCCAGGACATGGAAGCAACCTAGGTGTCCATCATCGGATGAATGGATAAAGAAGATGTGGCACGTATATACAATGGAATATTACTCAGCCATAAAAAGAAATGAAATGGAGGTATTTGTAATGAGGTGGATGGAGTTAGAGTCTGTCATACAGAGTGAAGTAAGTCAGAAAGAGAAAAAGAAATACAGTATGCTAACACATATATATGGAATCTAAGGAAAAAAAAAAAAAAAAGGTCATGAAGAACCTAGTGGCAAGACGGGAATAAAGACACAGACCTACTAGAGAATGGACTTGAGGATATGGGGAGGGGGAGGGGTGAGATGTGACAGGGTGAGAGAGTGTCATGGACATATATACACTACCAAATGTAAAATAGATAGCTAGTGGGAAGCAGCCGCATAGCACAGGGATATCAGCTCGGTGCTTTGTGACCACCTAGAGGGGTGGGATAGGGAGGGTGGGAGGGAGGGAGATGCAAGAGGGAAGAGATATGGGAACATATGTATATGTATAACTGATTCACTTTGTTATAAAGCAGAAACTAACACACCATTGTAAAGCAATTATACTTCAATAAAGACGTTTAAAAAAAAAAAAAAAGAAGACATAGCATTGTGAAAGGCCATGGTGTTTTCAAGTTACGTAGAAAAGTTCCATTTGGCAGGAGCAGAGGCTGTGGTGGAGGGCAGGAGGCAGAGTGGTCAACTGGGTGCTGGGGTTCAGATCATGAAAAGGTCTGGGGTCTCATGCTAAGGAGATAGGAGCCTATGAGTGACTCTAAGGCAGGAGTGGACAAACTACAACCCATGGGCCAATCTGGCAGACTGCCTGTTTTTGTAAATGTAGTTCTATTGAACACAGCCATTGCCATTCTTGTACTTGCTGTGTCTGGCTCTTCATTAGTTTTGCAAAGACAGAGTTGAATAGTTTCAACAGAGGCTGTCTGGCTTAAAAAGTCTAAAACATACGCTATCTGACCTTTTATAGAAAGAGTTTGCAGACCCTTGTGCTAAGCCAAGGAATGATATGGTCAGATGGACATTTTAGAAAGACCATTCTAAAAACTGTGTGAGGCTCTGCCTAAGACCTCATTTGGAAAAATAAAAGATGCTGTTTCTAGAAGACTTGAAAACCTCTAGACTGCTTGATAAAACCCAAATCTCTTGGCCATGTACAGCATTATTAGAATTTCTTCGCTTCTCTCAAACCTGAAATCATGTTTATATATCGGTCTCTAAGTCAGAACAAATTCCTTTAGGGCAAGTAATTTTAACATTTTAATTTTTTTGTCTTTGTATCCCTGATATCTACCTTACTGTCTGCCCCCTTTGGCTTAATAACTGAATTGAAAGGAATTGTTGAATTACTGCCCAATGGACATGGAGAACCACCATTATCTCATTCACCGGCTCTGAGTGTCCCCCCTGGCTGGGTGCCCATTTGCAAGTGGGAACACCGAGAGGTGGTGATCTGGTCTTTTGCCTTGCCTGGAGCCCTCAGAAAGACTCTGATTTGAGAAGGCTTTTATACTGGTATGTCTGCAACTCTTTTGCCTTTAGGTACCTGGAGGAGATCTATTTTGAGGTCTTTTCCAGGCTGTGTCCCCAGGTAGGCATCTCCTTGGTTGAGGTCCTAGAGAGAAGAGAGCAAGGTGAGGGTTGGCTTTCCTTCCTGCCACCGGGAGTCCTTTATGAGGCTAACGGGCATTTGCAAATGAAGATCAAGAACCAGGCAAACAACCCAGCAAGTGATAACTGCAAAGCTGGCCTAATCTTAATGAAATCTGCAACATATATTTATATAAATCAGAATGACTCTCTCTTGCTTGTTTTCCATGTAATTTGCTCAGATGGGTTTGGAATGACATGGCCAATTGTTTTGCTACTGACTTTGCCCTATTTTGAAGAGCCCCTCAGCAGCCCACGCCATGCTCACAATGACATCCAGCTGGTCCAGTGGGACCTCAAGCCCATTGAAAATGCATTACGTTTGACTCCTTCTCCTCCCGAAAGCCAGGAATTGTCTTTTAACCTGAATCTCAAAGAGGATGCGGTGGAGGGAAATATGGGTGTGATGACTGCTACTGGGGTCTGATTGGCAATAATTTGCCTCCATCTCAAAACAATTCTCCATCCTGCTGTCCTCAGGGATTCCAGGGTTCCCAGAATGGAGCTCTTTAGCATCCATTGCTGTCATTATGACTCAGCTTGCCAATCTGGGCACGAAGAAGCCAGAACAAATAGGTCACAACAAGGTATGGAAGCAGGATGCTGATGGTATAGCCTCACATCCTCACTCTGATTCACTCCCTCCCCTGGCATCCCACACCTGTCACGCTCCTCCTGTGTCCTCCTTTCTTGTCTCTTTAATTCGATGGTTCTCCAAATGTGCTCTGAGGATGACCTGCATCAAAACCAACTCAGGTGTTTGTTTAAAAATTTTCTAAATCTCTTGGGCTATAGCCCCAGAAGGTGCTTTTTTAACAGACTCTCTGGATGATTCTTATGCTCATTCAAGTTTGAGAACCATTGAGCTTAACCTAGATATTGAGGGGACTTTGTTCTGTTATTATAGTTTGGATCGTCCTGTTTTTAATTTGTCCAGTGTCCAAGACGCCTTCCTATGATCCCCCCAATTCTTTTTACCCATGACTGAGATTACCCGGGTCATTTCTGATCCTTTTATCTTATTCTTTTATCTGTAGAGTCTTATACTTGCAGTTTTGTCTAGCTGAACCAGCCTTATCCCATCGCTCTGCATGGCTGGCTCCATCTCATTTTTTTAGGTCTCAGTTCAAATGTCACCTCCTCAGAGAGGCCTTCCCTGATCATCATATTTAAAGTTCTACCTTCAACTTGGTACCTACCACATCATTCTGCTTCTTTTCTTCAGCACAGTCTGTAATTATGCTGCTGTTCACTCATTTGTGTTTGCTGTGTTATATCCCATGGGAATATAAGCTTTATGGGGTCAGGAGCCTGCTTCATCCCATTCTCTACTGCATCCCCAGAACCTAGCCCAGTGCCTCACATGTTGTAGGCATTCAATAAACATTTGCTAAGTGAATGGATGGATGATGGAATCAAGGAAGATGACAGATTTCAATAGAAGTCAAGCTATACATGCCATCCTCAGCAAATGGTCCAGGGGTCCTAGATGATGGAGCAGAGGCAGAGGTGCAGTGTCTCACTCTGGCATTCAGGATTCCCCACCATGTGGCCCTAATCCATCTATTTGGACCCCATCTCTCATTAGACCTTACGTGTACCCTATAATCTGCATATCACTCCCTATTCCTGAACCACACCTTTTGTATTCTTACCTCTAATACCTTTCCTCAACTGTTCCCTCTACTAAGAATTCCTACTCTCCCATTGTGGCCTCATAATTCTACTCCTTTGAAAGTGCTGTGTATAAGACTCAATCAATAAATGCAGAAATATTCAGTGAGTGACTTGTAGGTGCCTGGCATTGGGGCTACAGGGCTGAAAAAGCTGCCATTGCCTCTCTGTGTGACCTCAGGAAGGCACTTCCTCACAGTGGGTCTCAGTTGACTCATCTGCCGCTGTCCAAGGTGTTTGTGACTCTACAGGTTCCTCTGGCTCTGAACTTACTCTGATGCTTATAGTGGAACCGTAGGCACTGTGTTAGGTCAGAGGAGAGAGGGAATATCTGGGGCAGATTCTGCATCCCCTCTAATGCTGCCACATAGAAAACCTCCACTCTGTCTTTGATCAGCTCTTGTCTTCTCTTGCCTCAGTGCCTCTCAGACAGTCAGGCAACATGTAACATTGGGCAGAAATCAATGCAGCCAATTTCTAAAAAACAAACACACAGCCCCAGGGTCACATGGAGGGTCATAATAGATTAGCAGCAACTTCCATTCAGAGGAGTCCTTAAATATCGGGTTCCCCTGAGCACTTTCAGGAAAAGAGCTTCCCAAACCAGATTGAACCTGCCCCAAAGTGAGACTCGGGTCGCCTCCCTACAGGAAGAAGAGTTTGAATGTGAAGCTGCAAAGAGAGTTACAAGCGTACTGCCTGGCCAGCATCCCACCTGCCCCAGCTGGGGCCCTCTTATTGGAACAAAAGACAACAGAATGAACTTTAATTCTCCTTGCAGCCACATCCTTTCAAGATGCATCTGAGCTGAGTGAGAAGAAGCCTCTATAGATCTTCCCCCAACAAAATGACATGTAAGGGCTTTGGGGGTAGACAGACCTAGGTTTGAACCCTGAGCCCTCTTTTTATTGGCTACAGAACCTTAATCTTGTTGTTTAATGTTCTAGTTTTGTCTTTTGTCAAAGGAGCCATTGGGAGAATCATTAGCTATCATAGGGAGTGCCTGGCAACATGCCGGGGACATTATAGGTGATCAATAAATTATGTTTCTTTTCTCTTTGTCTATTATTCTTGTCCTTGCTCTGAGCCTACATGGTCATCTTTGAATATACAATTCTTTGAACACGCCCTGCCTCCCAACCCAGTTTTCAGTCCAGGTGTTTGCTGGGAGGTATAAAGCTCCGTTGCCTGCCACAGGCCGAATTCGTCCACTCAGCCTTCTGACTTGTACTCCTAACCTTGTGTATCTTTCTGGCGTCATGCTTATCAAAGTCGATCAAGATTGTCTGAGCTGCATCCCAACTTCCCTCCCAAGATGGCGAGTTGTTTAAGGATCTGCGCATTGTATGTGTTTCTTTATCCCTATCACCAGGCAAAGCACCTGGTACATAATAAGTGTTCTGATTTCTCGTGGTTGAGAGATTTGAAACAATACCCTGGATGAGGGGGAGACGCAGTGAAAGCAGGAGATTCAGCAGCTGATGGCTGGCACAGAGGTCAAGAGGGACACATAGCTCTATTCGTTACAGAAATCCAACGTATAACAACAGCACTTCATAGGCAAGAAATGACTTTTTATTCTCTACACACTCATTCATTCAACAAATATTTATTGAACATCAATTCTGCATGAGATGCTGTGAGGCAAAACTAGAAATGAACTTTGAGTCCAGCCTTCTTCAAATCAACCCAGTTCAGTTTGGAAAGGATAGATGAGGTAGCCCTGAAATGAGAGTCACTATAAAACCAAAGACTTGCTCTTTGCCTTCAAGGAGTCCCAAGTCTGGCTGGAGAGACAAGACTAAAAAGCAAGGAGTAACTATGTATTTAAGATATTAATAATATTATCTGTTACGTTAGTGCAAATATTTTGTCAGTTTGCTTTTTATTTTGTTTATGTGGATGCTGACGTGGAGAAACTTTTAATTTGTGTGTAGTCAAATCTATCAATCATTTTCTTTCAGCCTCTTTGGGTATATGAGTGTGCCTATGAAGGCTCTGATTGTTTCTGTGTTGATGGGATTTTTATTTTTGCTAACTCGCAATTTTTATTTCTATGCAGTGAGACTATATTGCATTTGTAGTATGAAAAACTTTTTTTTTCCATTTTGCAAAGGATCATTATAAAATCAAACAGAATACATCAGAATTGAACAAAGAACCTAAGTATATCCAGAAAGAGTGAAAATGTGTTCCAAACCTTCTGCTGAAGAAAACAAGGAAATGTGTATTATCTTTAAGAATTATTCCCATGAAAAATGTCAAACTAAAAGAAAATAAATCTTAAGCTGTATTGAAAATTAATTTCTGTAGACTAACTTCTTTCTTAGCCATTTAAATAAATGAAGTATGGTTGCAAAAATGAGAAATTGTGTGAGGACTGAGGAGTATTCATGTCAAGATTGTGCCACCTAGGAGCAGTAACTGGGAAGGGAAATAGACGTGGAAATTACTTGTGAATCAGACTCAACACAGATTTATTGAGATCATTAGAGTATAACTCGTTTAGCCAGTATAACAACTGTGCAGATATATGCTTTTATTCCGATTTTAAAGATGAGGAAACTAAGACACAGAGATACCAAACTATTTCCTTAAAGTGTGTGCATTTGAAATTCAAACCTATAACTTTCAATAAAATTGAAACTGGAGACCCTCCAGAAAGTTCCCTACATGGAGTCTGAGAACCCCTTTCCCCCTTCCCCCAAGCTGCCTTGTGATGTTTTTCCTTTTAGGGGAAGCAGGTGAGACTGTTAAAATGGAGACCAGGTTTGAATATTCCCAAGAAGACAAAACCATTTAGGCCATGCAAGCAGAACTAAATTTAGCTTATTTCATGAACATATGCTAAACTTAACTTAGGTTATTTCTTACAAATGTCACTGATAATCATAAACAAAACTTGTCATCTTCTTAAAATAGTACAGGATAATAACTTTTAACCAATCCCCCCGCTGTCTGGAAACCCCATTGTAATAACCAATCCCTGTAAAGATTATTTATTAAAACAACTTCCTCATTTTTACATTATAAGCTTCCTGTAACGTCGTGCCTCTGAGCTTTATACGAATTTTGGGTTTGAATTCTCCCAGTTTGTGAACTGTTCTTTTGTGAACAATAAACTCTTACTAGATACTATTTTACTGATCTGATTTTAATTTTTACTGTTTCTGGATTTTAGACAAGACACCCAGGCTGTGGCTATTATCAATTATTTTTAAGCAGGGTGCCCAGGTCTGGTTGCCCATCTCAGAGATGCACCACCCCTTTGCCACATGGGAGAAAAGTGTTTGCAACCTCCTGTTTCATGCTCCTTTGTTGGCAAGCATACTCACTTGCCTCTTCTGTTGGTATCAACATCAGGAAGAAGCGTGCGTCCCTTTGGAGCTTAAATAAGACAAAAGATGATTATGAATTGATTTTCCCATAAGGAGTGACCTGTCTCTCCGGGGCGGGGGGGGGGGGGGCGTTATCTGCAGGCTGTTCTCTGCTTCCTCCAATAGCCGCCCTGGGTCTTTGCCACTCACACAGTTTAAGACTCCCACCTTCACAAGGCATCTGGGTAAAGATGGTTCACTGAACACATATGTTTACTACTGCTCCTTCCATCACCAGTTTTTGTCCTTTGTTTTAAAGCTTGAACTTATAAAGACAAAGAGAATAGACAACACTTTTAGGGAACAGGGAGTCAGATGAACCTAAGAAAGCTAAACTGAAGCAGTGGTGAAAGCAATTGCAGGGCTTCAGATAGGCTCAGAACCAGGCTCAGGTCCAAGTAAATATGGAGGTGAATGTGGGGCTGCAAATAAAGGAGTGATTGAAAGTCTATGAAAGGAGTTAAACCCCATCCATTCCCCTACCCTTCCAGAAGAGTGGTGCCTCCACCTTGGAGATAATGAAAGAAAATGGCTGATAAAATGAAAATGAGGAAGTTGTTTAACCTTTACAATGATAGGTTGTTACCATGGGTGTTTCCAGACAGCGGGTGACTGGCTAAAAGTGATGATCTTGTACCATTTTAGGAAGATGACTTCAGTTTTGTTTATGATTATCAGAGGCATTTACAGGAAATAACCTAAGTTAGGTTTAGCTTATGCTCTTGAAATAAGCTAGATTTTGTTCTGCTTATGTGGCTTAAGTGGTTTTATCTGTTTGGGGGATTTTCAAGCCTTGTCTCAATTTTATTTTATTGTAACAATTCTGACTAGAAATTCTCATAACAGATGGTCAAATGGATTACCTCATAGTAAAGCTCCCCAGCTTATACTAAGGTATAAGCCTTACTAAACCTTACCCCACCCACACAGGGCTTCCAATCATCTTGTTAATGCTCTCTCTCGTGATGTGAATAGACAGCCAAATATATCCAGATATTTGAGGAAAGCTTCCAGAGATAGAGACATACAAGAAAAGAAAAGAAAGGAAAGGAAAAAATGAAATGAAAACAGTAACTTGGAGAAAATAGAGACGCTTTCAGAACAAGAAAACTAAGAAAATTGAATGCTCAGGCAGATAAGGAAAGATCCTACACTCATGTAACAAAAGCAAGATGCTATAAAAAGGAACCTTCAGAGAACCAAGCAGAACTCTTCAAAATTAAAAATATGATAGTAGAAATGAAAAACTCAATAGCAAGTAGGAAAGATCAATGTGAGTAAATATCTCAGAATAAAGATCGAAATGAGAGAAATGGAGACTAATAGGAATTCTAGGGAGAGAGAATGCAGAAGACAGAGTGGAAAGTTATCTTTTAAAAAAAAAAGGAACGTTTCCAGAACCTCAGGACATGAGTTTCTAGACCAAAAAGGTCCCTGAATACCCAGCCTAATGGATGAAAAAGACTAACGTGGAATTTCAGAACTCTAGAGAAGATCCTTAAAGTTTCTAGAGAAAAAAAAGTCACAATCAAAAGAAAAAGTAGCAGGATGACAGCAGATTGCACAACAATAGCAAAAAAAAAAAAAAAAAAAAAGATAAAAGACGAAGAAACATTTTATAATTCTGAAGAGATTATAACAATGTTGAACGACCTTCAGTTCTATACTCAGCCCAAAGAATCAATGAAGTATGCACATATAATACATTATTAGATATGCGAACTTCTAAAGATATACCTACTCTGCATGCTTTCTCAGGAAGCTACTGGAGAAGGGTTCTACCAAAATGAGGAAGTGAGCGAAGAAAGAGAAGATATAGGAGCTAAGAAACAGATGAACCGACACAGGAGAGAGGAAAAGTGGATTCCCAAGGTGATTGTGGTGGTCCCTGAGACTGAAGCAAGAGGAGAGCAGGTGTCCTGAGATGATGATGCCTCTTAGAAGATGAAGCTGATAAAAATGCAGGGTGTTTGAGCATACTGAAGGGAGATTTACAAATGTGATAGGGCTTTGGAGATTTGTGATAGGGACACAGGAAATTATGTAACTGAATGAAAAATAAATTGTTAACTCCAAGGTTGGGGGGCAGGGCATGAAACAAGACAGGAAATGGAGTAGGAGTATACCACCTGGCTCAGCTGTGAATGTGGTTACACAGAAATGGTAATATAACCATAGGATAAATTCTCATCTTCTAATAGCGGGGAGTCAACATATGATGGCCAAAACTGGGAGGTGATGATTTTGCAATATAGGTATATTATTTTGAGATAGGAAGTTTTATTCTAAAAGACACAACTCAAGCAGTTGAAAATGCTTGCCTCTGGGGAATGGGGAAGATGAGGATGGGAGCAGGGGCAGGCCAGGAGCTAGAACTGCTATTTGTCATTATAAACCTTTTAGAGCTATTTGACTTCTCATACAATATTCGGTACATCCTTAACAGAAATTAAAATTACATTTAAAAAGCAGATAGAGGGCCGGTGATGTGCAGGTCATACCTGGATAATGTTTTGCACTGCATTTGATAGGAAATAAAAGGAGAGTGAAATGGGGCAGGGAATAATCATGTAATTTAGGAAAATCATGGAAATAAAATTATGGATCAAAGTTTGGCTTGGATATGAGGGGAGGTGACCTAAGCCTGGCAGACCCTAGAACCTGAAATTCAAAGCTGCGAAGTGAAAGCACACACACTGTTTAACCCAGTTTCCATGTGAATCCATTATCATGACAGGAGAGGTAATAATTTATCTCCATTCTACAAATGAGGACTCTGAAACTCACAGAGATTAAATGACTTGGCAAAGGCAACTGACTCATGAGAAGCATAGCTGGGAGGTCAAATGCCAAGTTCAGCACTTTTTCCAGTTTTGCAGTGCCTGTTACTCTAAAAAAATTGAGCCTATCTCAAGGATGGATTATTGATACAGATAGCAAACAGCTCGAGAGGTACATTTATTTAAACAGTTATTGACTAACCATCTACATTCACTGAGATGGTTACACGGTGCTCAGCCAGGTGGTCACTATTCATTGCCCACACGTTTTGGAGCTGGATCCCACAGAGAAATTGGTAAAATAAGGTGACTCAGATACTGGCAGCTTTAGCTCAAGAGTGGAGGCGGCTTTCTCAGACGTCTTGCCTTCCCTGCCTGGTTCTACTACCTATTTTCTGTTTGTCAGTGTTCCTTATTTATCTCTGCCTTTGGAAACACTCCAGTCTCACTACGTGAGGAAATAAAATCTGGTCTTGGTCTCAGCTACAGTGACCAACTTGTCTCAGTTTACCTGGGACTGTCCTCATTTTAGCACTGAAAGTCCCCCACCCTAGGAAACCCCTTAGTCTCAGGCAAAATGGGATGGCTGGTCAACCTAGGGGAGGCATTAGCCACCTTTAGGAATAAGAGCTAGTTCAACCCACATGCTCAAAGATGATCCAACACTTTGAGAATGCTTCTCTGGGAACTCACTTTGTTTGTCTCTAGGTCATGGCTTCAGCTGACTTGAAAAGCAGGGGGACATTTGTGTGCACATGCATCCTTCTTGCTTTCCATCCCCTAATCTGATCCTCATTGAGCAAAGATCTGGCTACATAATCTTGAGCAAGTTATTTAAACAGTTTCCACCTCCTCTCTGGGACTAACAATGCTTCATAGGGGTGATATAAAGATTGAATTATGCCATTTATCAAATGTTTACTACGTGCCAGAAATTATAGACATTGTAACTATTTATATTCTGTCTCCCATCAATAGAAGGTTCATGAAGATGGGAATTTTATCTGTTTTCTTTACTGTCATATCCCAGTGGTGGGGGGTAGGGGTGGTGTTGGAATATATATATATATATATATATATATATATATATTCTGAATATTTGTTAGGTGACTAAATGAATGATTATATTTAGTCCTACACAAAACTGTAAGGTAGCTATTCCCATCCCAGTTTTACAACTTAGGAAACTGATGCTCACAGAGTTTAAGTAACTTGCTATGCCCACGAATGAGTGGCAGACTCAGAATACAAAATCAGGTCTGCCCAACCCAAACGCCAGACTCTTGGCCACTGTGCTAAACTAAGACAAGGCATGTGAACCACATGGTACCCAGCCCACAGTAGAATGATAAACCCCTTTCTTCTCGCTCTTCTGTACCTCACTCTCTGATCATTGCTGCCACTAGCACAGAGACTTGTGGCCTATAAATTTAAAGCCCTGGAAACTGCTTCCTCCCTGCCTTCCTAGCGCATTGAGGTCTGTTCCAGTAGGAAGGCAGGGCCGATGGAGTGGCATTAATTGCTGGTGACTAGTGTGCACATCCGAGCGAGGAAGTGGCACCTTCCATCAGCGCTTGTCTCTTCACATCATCCTGGGAGTAATCTGACCTGACACACCATCACCATTTGACAGGAATGTCACTGCCTGGAGACACAAAAATAATAAACAGGAAAGCTCCTGCAGAGTGACAGCCAGAACATCTGTGTCTGGCAGTGGTGAGCGGCCAGCACAAGCGAGGTGGTGTCTCACCCCATTTCTCAGCCCGAAGTGCCCCTCATCTGTGTCTGGGTCTGTCGAAAGCATAGGTGGAGGAACGTGTGCCCTCCCGGGTTTGCATCCTGGTGAAGCTCTTCTACGGCTGGATACTTACATCAGCTCTTTGGTCTCTGCTTCCTCCCCTGTCACTTACCTTTTCATCCTTTTCCCAAGGTCCTCTGAGTTCTTGGAGTTTTGCAGCTGTTCTTTTATTCGCTTTTATTCTCTCTTCCACTCCCAGAATTCACCTGCATATAGGACACACCCCTTGTCATTAAATTTATCTTTTTTCCAAAACAAGATGAAAATAGAAAGAATACATGTGTGCATAATGTGGATTTCACTGGAGACTTTGGAACAACGGGCAGCTGTCAAGAGCCATCAACTCAAAATCTCATAGTGGATTTTTTCCTAATGCCACCAGGGGCCTCTTCTTGCCCCATCCTGCCCCCTCACACTGCTCAACTTACCACCGCCTTGCAAAATTCTCTCACCCTTCTTTCTTTGCCCTGCAACTCCTCCTTCCAAAAAGAACCCTGGACCTCTGAATTCTTCACTTATGACTCAGAACAGAGCAGATTTCCCTACCTCAAGATAATCAGAAACAAAGGGCCTTAGAAGATAGTTGAGGTTAAACTAAAAAGCAAAAAGAAGACACAGAATCCTGTTGTATTATTGTTAATACTAATGACTGTGTCATCCTTGGAGATCACCTCTCTACCTCTTTGCACCCACAGCAGGTTGCCTGAGCTTTTAGGCAGTCCTCCCTGCCCCCCCCCCCCCCCCCCCCCCGCTCTGTACTGCTATGCATTGAATTAGTGCTTATGGCACCGCCCCCTCTAGTGGACCACTGACATCGCCCCTGGTGGTCTCTAACCTAACTTATTCCCCTTACCAGGCTTAGCACAGAGCAGGTGTGCTGGAAGCTGTGTCCATTTAGGCTAATTAGGACAGATGTAAGACCCCAAGTTTTCCAAAGGGACAATGCCATAGCAGGATGAACTGATCGCTTTACCCAAAGCACACGCAGCCCCGGAATCACCTCTCGCTGACCTTTGTGCTTCCTTTGGAAGCAGCCTTTGGATTCAGGTCCCAATGAATGACCGGCTGCTCGCCTGCTCATTGACCCAGTGTCAGCTTTCCCCACTCTGCTTACACTCTTTTCCCCCACTGGGTTTTTTGAAACCACCTTCTCCGCCATGCAAATAAAAAGTGAGTATGTGGCAGAATTGAATCACCTGATGCTGTACAGTGTGCGGTCATTATTATCACTGCAGTGTAATAAGACATGGTTTATGAATTTCTGAGAATTCCCAGCATTTCATGCTTCCTTCTCACCCCTGCCCCTCACTTAGGAGAATTTATCTTTTCTCACTCAACTTTTTCTTCTTTCCCCACCCTTTAGGAGAACTCTGTGTTTGCTTGGAGGTACCCAGACATACTGGGCAGAATCAGGAATCTGAGTAAAGAGAAAGAGAAGACTGGAGGGATTGGGGAAAGAAGAGGTTTGCTGTCGAGTTCAGGTTCTCCTTTATTTTGAGCAATGGATGAAACTTCAGAGAGGTCATATCATCTACATAATCGAGCTTGGTGGAGGAGGGGAGACGGCAAAAATATGGCAGCTGGATGCAGGTGAGAACTTGGAGGATGAAGGGTAAGGCCCTCTGTAGCTGTGATGTCCATCTAGTAGCCACTAGACATATTCAACTCTAGAATTTCAACTTAAATTAAGTAAAGTTAAATAGGAGTCAAAATTCATATCTTCAGTCGTAGTCATGGTACAAGTGCCCACCAGTCTTGAGTGGTGAGTGGCCACTGTATAGAACAGCATAGACATAGAACATTTCCATCATCACAGTAAGTTCTTTTGAATAGTGTTGCTCTAGAGCTATTGTAGGGTGTGAAAAAAAAGAATAGAAGAAATTTTGAAGAATTATTATTGTGAATTATAACTTAGATAATTTTTATCCTAGATTTTCTTTATCTTATCCTATGCAAGTGAATGTTGGATTTTTCTTTCTTCTTTTCTTTTGGTCATGGAGATACTTTAGACAGCTAATCTCTGTTTTCTTTTGACTATAACTAGGTCTAGAATTGGTTTCCATGAGTGCACACTTCTATGAGTTCCATGGTTCTTCTTAGAAAAGCTTGCAGATATAGTTGTCAATTGGGGGTGTCATTACATAGGAGAAAGACTATTGGAGTTGGCTTCAGAAAATCTGGGTTCAAATCCTAACTTCTCCACCTACTACTTAAAGTCAAAGGACACTAGGTGATAAGAAAGGCTCACTTTCCCACTGGTTTCATCTTGTTATGTGGGAAGAGAAATGTCAGGCAGTGAACATTTACTGAGCTCCCACTAAGCACAAACTGTTCCACAGCTTGGTTCTGAGAGCAAATCAAATGTGAACAAATGGGTCTTCTAGAGGAACTCTTATCATAACAAAGAGATAGAATACAAAGCAAACAAAAAATATCTCAGGGTATCTTCACCTAGATGTACAGACACAGGACAATCTCAAAGAATCTGGAATCAGGTGGAACTTAGCGTGATTTGAGTGGGTCAGGCATCCTTTAGTCCTCATCTGTCTCCTTGGGGCTATCTACCCACCTCTTAATTAGTCTTTTATGCCTGGAGGTGATTTTTATCTATATCCATTAAGACAAAACACTCATTGGTACTCCATCTCCCAAACTTTTCAGTCATTCATCAGCATAAGTGAAATGAAATCACTTTTGCAAAGAGCCCATCACCAGATGAGGGTTTGCACCTGAAGGTCTTCAGGTCTAAAAAGATGTTTAGATTGGTTTTTGTCAAATCAGGAATTTATTTGGCCTTCCTTTTGTTCGTCTTCTAAAAATCCTTCCCAGGGATCCATGCATTTGTAAAGTTGGATGGTTGTTTGATGGTTTTCTTTGGAGTTTAAGATCTGGATGCCTGGTGAGAACTGTCCCTAAATAAAACCATTGTTTAAGAGACCCTATATCTTTCTCTTGCTTTGTCCAGATCATTGAACTGTGCTTCAGAAAGACTACAGAAAGATGGTGTTTTCCCTAAATAGTGTAAAGAGAATCAGAGGCTCAAGGGCATTATAGTCACATGTGCCCTAAACTCCTCCCTCAATCCTATGTTTCACCAATTCACTGACACATTTTTTTTTCCTCCTGTTTTATGACTTGGGCAACTGGGCAAATGAAACCACATGCCCTGAAGATGTTCTAACAAATCAAGCCCTAACAAAATATAACTTAAAAATCTTTTAGAGTCTTTGATAGCAGACCTGCTCATTCCCTCTCAAACATCCATTGACTTTCTTTGCAAACAGACCTGTCTGTTAAGATAGGCAGCGCGCTCAGCAAATAATTCCTATTTCCAGCATCCCATGCAGCCAAGGTTGGTCTGTGACATCGTTCTTAACAATAACGACAGCAACCCTATTATGACGTGTAGCATTTGCCCATTTCTGTGATGTAAAGGCTTCCAACATGGTTGATTTCAAGCCACCAATGATTAAGAACTGGCAAGCAAAGTCCCTAAAGATTTAACAATCATCCCTTGCAAGCTAATAAAAGCCAGTTTTGGCAGACAACTAGTTCTAGCCAATTAGACATTGGCCGAGTTCTGCTTGAATTTCTGGGAATTTTTTGCTTTTTTCCAAAAGAAGATAATGCTGGAGTTACCATGGTTCTTTTTCCTGTCTTCAACATCAATGTGATTCTGAAATTTCATCAGTAGTCTTGCAATTGTAAGACAACAAAACGAAATGCCAATGTAGTAAAGTAGAAAGATGGAAAGAACCATGGAGCCATGACTGCAGCTGTGGATTACCTACCTACAGTCTTCTTGTTATGTGATATAAACAGATCCCAGGTTTGTTAGCTGCAGGTGGAGGTACCTCATATGTGAAAGGAGGCTCTAAGCTGAATGTGGAGGTGAGGAGCAGGAAAAAGATGGGTGGTGCTGAGGAAGTCACCATCATAGCAGGAGGCTGAAGCTCATGTTACGTTAATGACCGAGGCACCATTCCCTCCCCCCCCACATATGATATTTTCCCCCTTCAGTGTTTGGAGGTTATGTATTCTATTTTTATTATTAAGAACTACCCCGGCAATTTTAACATACACACTTAATAAAGTCTAAAGTTAAAGTTACTCTCCTCCTGAAAACTATAAGGAACTTAGAACATTTTAAATCTGACCAACTCTTTCCTTGTTTGTATAACATTGTCGTCAAACATTTTAGTTCTATCTTGTTTTTTAACCTTCAAATTATCCTCTTCCCCATTCTCTCTATTTTCTCCTCTGACCCTTGAAGAAACATATATTAAAATGTCTTTTATTCCTGGAAGTTTCCATCGTTTGATCACCTGCAGCCACTCCCCTAACCTCCTCCCATCCCCACCTCTGGTTCTCTGTTTCTATGAGTTTTTATTTTTAGATTCCACATATAAGTGATGTAATACACTATTTGTCCTTCTCTGACTTATTTTACTTAGCATAATGCCCTCGAGTTTCATCCATGTTGTTGCATATTGTAGGATTTCCTTCTTTTTTATGGTTGAATATATATATATATATGTTTTTTTTTTTTTCCCATTCATCTCTTGATGGACACTTAGGTTGTTTCCAAGTCTTGGCTATTGTAAATAATGTTGCACTGAACGTGGAGGTGCAGATATCTTTTCAAGATCCTATTTTCGGGCTTCCCTGGTGGCGCAGTGGTTGAGAGTCTGCCTGCCAATGCAGGGGACACGGGTTCGAGCCCTGGTCTGGGAAGATCCCGCATGCCATGGAACGACTAGGCCCGTGAGCCACAATTGCTGAGCCTGCGCGTCTGGAGCCTGTGCTCCACAACAAGAGAGGCTGCGATGGTGAGAGGCCTGCGCACCGCAATGAAGAGTGGCCCCCGCTTGCCACAAGAGAAAGCCCTCGCACAGAAACGAAGACCCAACACAGCCATAAATAAATAAATAAATAAATAAATAAATAAATAAATAAATAAATAAATAAAATTAAAAAAAAAAAAAAAGATCCTATTTTCATTTTCTTTGGATATATGCCCAGAAGTGGGATTGCTGGATCACATGGTAGCTCTATTTTTAATTTTCTGAGGGGCTTCCATACTGTTTTCTACAGCAGCTGTACCAATTTAAATTGCTACCAAAAATAAGTTCTGGGTATGTAATGTACAGCATGGTGAGTATAGTTAACAATTCTGTATTGTACATTTGAAAGTTGCTAAAAGAGTTAGATCTTAAAAGTTTTTATCACAGGAAAAGAATTTTGTAACTACATGAAGTGATGGATGTTAAACTTAATGTGGTAATCATTTTGCAATATATACATATGTGAAATTGTTACGTTGTACACTTTAAGCTTGCACATTGTTATATGTCACTTATATCTCAGTAAAACTGGAAAAAATAATAAAATCACAATCATTTAAAAAATGAAATAAAATGTATCTCTCACCTGTATCTCTTCACATTTCCCTTGTAATTTGCATTTACTTATCTCTGTGCTTACATTCTGCATTATTTCTTGAGATATATCCTACAATTCCAAAAGACTCTGATTTTTCCCTAAATTTTTTTTACCACGTCAATTCTTCTTTTTAATCTTTCCACTGAGGTATTTAAAAAAAATACTACATATTCTGGGTTTCTTCAAGGTCTAGTTGTTCTCTTGCAAGTACACCTGATCATTTTTGTTCATTTCTTGTTCCTGTTTTTTTAATCATACCACATTTATGGTATGTTATAGCCTGCATCTGGCAAGTCGATCTGTGGGATTGGGGTAAAAGTCAATCTTTCAAACTAAGCAGCAAAGTGCCCCTTGTTTGTGTGTTGGTCATGCTTAGAATCATGAAAACAGAATTGGAGATGAAGATGGCTATAAACGGATTGGAGCCAATGTCCCTAGGAGAGGCATGAATTCTGTGACATTCTTGCCAGCAGTACTGACCATGGCCTGAGTCCCCAGTGAGAGAAGGCTATCTACCTACCAGAGCAGTACTTCCAGGTATCTACACTTCTGACCATTAGGCATTCTTGAAGTTATCCTTTTTTTCTAAGTAGAAACCAACGTTTCGAGTTTCTTCTCATAGGCCATGGGTCTGATTTCTGGAGTTAACAGAACCAACTTAATCTTTATTTCTCCTACAACCTTTCAGATATATGAATACAATGATATTCCTCTTAAGTCAATTTCTTCAGATACATAGAAATAGTTGGTAGAAGGAAGGCACAGGGCATGCAGTATTTCCAAATCTCTAGCTCTCTTAGGATAATAAACTCCTTTATTTGCCCCGAACCTAAGAGTTTACAAGGCATTTTCATAAGCAGCAGCTCCTTTATCTCACAACATCTCTGTGAGAAGAGTATCACATCCCCATTATGCAGACGGCACCTATGAGGCTCTGAGAGTTTAGGTGACTTACTCAGACTACAAGCTCTGAATAGTAGAGTGGAGTGAGAGTTCAGTGCAGAGCTTCTGAGGCCAAATGCATGTTTTTCTCACTTGTTTTCTCTTAAGATGCTGCTCTCCTTCTGCCCATCCCTGTTCCTGAACAAACATTTTGATTTTATCATCAGTTACCAGCTGCTGATTTATTTTGGAAGCAAGGATTGGCTGGAACTGAATGATACTGTGTGACCATCCTAGGATTACAAATTGGAAAACTCATAAGGGGAGGGAACAGGGTCTTTATGAAAAAAGGCACAGAGAATGCCACTCCTTCAGAAGAGGAAATGCAAATGGATTTAGGGTAGACAGCCAGCCAGCTTCAGTCCTGGGTTCACAGTGGCTTTGCTGATTATGGGAGATAAGTCAGGGCACCCCATTCTGGGAAATGTGAGGGACATGATTTCTCAAAGGCTCTTTGTCTCAGTCAGAGCCCAGGTGAAAGGCAGTGAATCTGCCTCATAGCACTCACACTTGCTCCAGCTTCCGGGTGCTGCTGGCTGGTACATGGTTTTGAGGCATCATTCCTTGACCCAGAAAGATTTGATGTGGGTTTTGTGGCTTATCTTCAGAGAAGCGTCACAGGGACTGGCTTTCTAGAAGCATATAAACAGCATGGGCATGGAGCTTAAGCCATCCAGGTTCCAATTGAATCATTAACTTAATTTATTCTTCCAACAAATATTTACTCAGGGCTTACTCTACATCGGGGACTGTGCTAGGTGTGAGGGCACCGTGCTGGGCTGAATCAGACAGGTGAGGCTGCTGCTTTCAGGTAAGGCCTTGAGCTTGCCCCATCATAAGAGCAGTGATGACTCTGTACCAGGGACCAGTGTCAAGTTCTTTCATGTAATTAGCCCTCACAATGACACTATGAGGAAGGAAGATGTCACCTGATCAGACAAACTTAGAGAAGTTAAACAGTTTGTTCCCAATCCAGGAATTAGTAAACAGCAGAGCCAGGATTCAAACCTACATCTGTTGACATCAAAGCCAGTATTCTTAACAAATCTCAGTGCCTTAGTTTTATGACCTATGAAAAAGAACAACTAAATAACCCTGACTTTTTAATTGATTTATTGTTAGTATCAAATAAAAACAGTTTTAATTTTTAGCTAGGCGCAGGGTCACCTGGAGTTGACAATATTTTTCCAGTCCCCCTGGGACCTAAGTGCAGTCACATGACTAAGTTCTACATAAAGAGAAGCGGTATATGTAATTTATGATCACACTTTTAAAGGGAAGAGGTATATTTTGCCTTTCCTCATATCCCTCTTCCCTGATGACTGGAATGCAGAGGAGAGGTGAGCTATTTTGTACCATGAGGCTGAGGGCAACACCTGAGGGGTGGTGAAGCCACAAGATGCAAAGAGTCTAAGCCTCTGTCACCATGGGGAGCTACACCAGCCTTGGACTTGCTACTTGGCAGACTACTGTGGGAGGGAAATTAACTTTATCTTGTTTAATCTTTATTATTTTAGATTTCTGATATATACAACTGAACCTATATCTTTACCAGAATATCATCTATTAAAATAGAATTACAGCAGAAAGGACTTGTGATTAGGGATCAGGAACCCCGGGGTTCTTAGCTTTCTCACTAACTTACTGTGTGACTTTAGGCAAGTCACTCTCCCTCTCTGAACTTTAGGTCTTTCCTTGTGAAGGTAAAAGGAGTATAATGAGACATAAGGATGTCCATTCCAGCTTGTGTCTGTGAATCAAATAGTTTTACTTATAATAGAGAGTTATTTATTCTATAACTATTCATAAAGTATCAACAATTTCAGGCACTGGGCTATGTACCAGAGCTATAAAGATGACCCCAAACAACCTTGTTTTGGTTCACAAGATTTTTATAGTCTAGAGAAGACAGTCATGCAAGTCAGCAGTTACCAACCAATGATATTTGCAATTTGACAAACATGATTGAAGGTGTAATACGGGCATAAAGAAAAGAGCTCCCAGATCTGTTTGGGAAATCTGGGAGGAATCTACAAAAATGGTGACAGCCAAACTAAAACTTGAAGAATGAGTAGAAATCCGCCCTATAGATTGAGCAGGGGAGCAGGTTAGAAAAAAGGGCATAGCAGGTGAAAAGAATAATGTCATCAAAGGCATGGAGGAATGAATTAACATGGTGGATCTGAGGAGGAGAAGACAATTCCAGATGGCCACAGTGCTGTCCTCGTGGAGAAGCTGGTAGGATGGGAGGCCGCACAGGTGAGCAGAGAACAGGCGAGGAAGAAACACTGCTTGACGATCATTACCCTGGATGTGACGAGGAGATGATGAAGAGGTTTACTAAGGAAGTGGCATGATCATATTTGCACAAAGGAGAAGTGATTGTGGCCAAAGTGCTTGTGGTAGAAGAACTTAATGGGAATAAAAACAGAGTAGGGGCACAAGTTAGAAACTACCCCAATAGCTTAAGGCAGGATGCTTTGTGCCCGACTAGTTCTATGACAAGAAGATGGATTCAAGAATACTCATCGATTTGCAAGACTGTTCTCAATATAGATGAGGGGGTAAGGAGAAGGTGGTGTTAAATGTAGGTTTTTGGCCGGGAGGGACCAGAGAGACGATTACCTGAGATGGACAATGTAGGAAGGTGAGCAGCCTTCTATGTTTAGGAGGAAAGAGATGAGTTGGGAATGGATGTATTGAGGGGAAGTGTCTGTGGGGCATCTAGGTGGGCTTGTCTGGTGACAACAGGTACAATAACCAGCAGTTACTAGGAGCCAGGCACTGTTCCAAGTGTTTCATGTGTACAGTGAGGCTTTTAACCATCACAACAAAGCTACATAGGTAGGACTACACTCCCCATTTACAGAGAAGAAAATAGAGGCACAGAGAGTTTAAGTAACCAACCCAAAGTCACTTATTTAATAAGTGGAAGAGCTGGGACTTGAACCCTGGCAGAGGGGCTCCAGAACAGTGCTCCTAACACTGGATCATACAAGCATGAGCTGTAACGTGACGGTGCCCCAAAGTAGAGCCAAAATTCTGAAGTAGAAATCTGGGCTGGGAGGAATCAGCACCTTCATCGCCTGATGAACTATTAGGCAGAATGAGATAATTCCAGGAAGGAAATTAGAAGAGAGCCGTGTAGGTGACTCTGGAAAATATCAATATTTAAAAGTTCGGCCAAAGATCTCCAACAAGATAACAAAAATGCAGGGATTAATATGGGTGATACCACACAAGTGAAGCAATTAGTTGTATGAAATACCATTGAGCACCTACCAAACAGCAGGTATGGTGCTGTAAGTTTCACTGTTGTTCTTGCAGGTGTTTCCTGGGGAAGAAGAGACATAAAAATGCGCAATATAATGTGGTGATACAGGCGATGTCTCCAGGGTAGTGCAGAAGCCCAGAGGAGAGAGCCCCAATGACTCTGGTAAGTTCTAGGAGGATCTCACAGATGTAGGAGAACTTGAGCAGAGATTTAAAGGAAGAGCAGGAGCTATTTGATTGACAAGGAAATAAAAGGGTGCTCTAGTCAGAAGGAAAATGCCGTGTTCTGGATAAATTAGGACTCATGTTTGTTAGCAACAGCTAACCTGACAAAAAATGGCTTACTGTAACAAGAAGCAGGCAGGAATAGGCAATGTTGTGTCGGTGTAGTGGCTCCACAATGCCATAAGGATGCTAGGCTCTTTTCATCATTTCCCTCTGCCATCCTTCCTTAGCATTCTGTCCCAATGTTTATCACCTCATGGTCCCAAGGTAGCTGCTGGACTTCCAGACGCCTATGTTTACATTACCGTCAAAATGATAGGAAAGGGTCACAGGGCTGAAGGGGAGGGCTGAGGCTGTATTCTTTAAACTGTTTTCTCAAACACTTCACGTGGCCAGTACAGGTCCACATGGCCACACCTGGCTGCAGGAAAATATGAAGAGGTGAGTACTATTAGCTGGGCACTTTGTTGTTCTCTCTTAGTGAGAAGAAAGGGAGAATGGATGATGGGTAGGTAATAGGTGTCTACCATGTTGCTGTAGAAAAATTGTGGGTCTGGAAGACAGGGAAACATGTCACTAGCAGTAGCTATGACTTCAGCCAAATCAGAGAAAGGCTCTGTGTCTCAATTTTGCCTTGTGTAAAAAATAGGCAGTGAGTGATATGAACCCCACCATGTCATGCCATTATTAGCATTAGGCCCAAAGGCACATCACAAAGTGCTTGGGACTAAAAGTAAAAAGCTCCCCCCTATGTAAAAAGAAGCACCGCAGTATCCTTTTAATCATTTTGATAAGGAGACTCAGGAAATGGACCATCGTTCGTTCAGGAAAATGTTCTTCCAGGTACTAGGGGACATGCATGATGTGTCTTTAACTCTGCAGTGACATTTTTAGCACGTGCATCTAATGCTTTAGACTTTATTCCAATTGTAGCAGATAGGTTTTTTTTTTAATTAAAAATTTTTTTTTATTTTTAGCATTTAGATAAAGTGTGTATTGTTGGAACATATTGAAACCAGATTAATCTAAGGAATAACAATGCTGGAAGCATGAGGCTGTTGTGCTGGGAACCTGTCGCTCTGGGTGGTTAAGTAAGCAGCCATAGCGAGAAAGCTGATAATGCTCGTATCTGATGTGGAGGAGGTAGTCCATGGGGCCGCCCCCTCCAACAATGCCATCTTCCTTCTTTATTTCCTGAACAACCCCGCCGGTGGCAGGGAAGGGGGCAAGCTGGCATTCTGGCTGCCTGCCTGCTGAGTAAAGCCAGGATGGTTAATTTCCATTTGCAGAAGGCTGAATTATCTCTGCTCCCCACATGTTCACATGCATTGTCCAATAATTTCTTTTCTCCAACTTTATTTCAACATGAGTCTAAATGGGACTCTGGGCCAGCAAGTCAGGATCACTAAAGGGCTGTGTCTTTTGGGAATTAGTATGTTTGCCTGAAGATGATATTCAATGAATATTTATTATTACTAGTAACAACAGCTAATGGTTATTGAATACTTACTATGTATTGGACTTCAAGTGCATGATTTTACAGATGATGAAATTGAAGCATGGGGAGGGTAAGTAACCTACCTAATGCCTTACAGCTAATAAACAGTACAGTTGGAATTCAAACCCAGCTTTCTGGTTCCTGTATCCTTAACCACTACGATGTACAGGGACCAGATATGGCACCCGCTATGTGCCAGACACTGTGTCAGGTATGGGAATACTGTTACTGGCCTTGAGGAAACAGGCTTGTAAACAAGTGTTATAAATGTTCATTGAAATCTGGATGGGAAGGTGACACAAAGAGAAATGGGCAGTTCTAGCAGGGAGGAGAGGAAAGATCATGAGGAAGTGATGCTTGAGCTGTGTATTACTGGCCATTGAGTCAGGAGTCCTGACTGTCATTCCTTCCATATTCTTAGTGGCTCTGTGACACAGGGCAAAGTGACTTACCTCCCTGAGCTTCAGTTTTCCCATCTGTAAAATGCCAGCTAGGTGGCAGTGAGCCTGTGTAACTTTGTAATTGCCACAGTTGGGTAAAGCTGGAAGGGTTTACTGCTGTGGACTTCTCTCATGCTACAGGGTGGGGCACTGGGACAGGGAACATTTACTTTCTAATTCCTCTTCCTTAGCTCTCACGCTCTCCCCTTGCTCCTTTACCTATTAGTGCATTTCATCCTGATGAGCAGCCTAGGACCAGAAGCCTTTCCTTGTACCTCAGATGGAAGCCTGGTGTGCCACCCTCAGAACAGAGGATGTTGTAACTGTCCATGCACGGATGTGAGTCCCCCACGTTGATAGGTTGGGTCACGAGGACTAGTGGACAGCCTGGCCAACCTCCCAGGACATCCATCCCAACTCAGCTTTGTGATTCTTTAATCTTTACAGAACATATGTTTAATAGGGAAACATTTGGGGATTCATGAATTGATTCATTCAATCAGTAAATATTTACTGAGTTCTTGCAGGCTTGCCCCGCATTCTGTATCCCTTCCTTTCCCCGGCCTGAGTGAGCCAGAGCCCCCGAATCAGCCACTCCTTTAACCCCGTCCTGTCTCGACAAAGAACAGATGCCCTCAGGCGACCTACATGCAGAGGCAGGGCCAAATATAAAGCTCAACCCCAGGAGCTGTGTGAAAAAAGAAGAGAAAGGGAAATTTCTCCCAGCAGCCTCAGGAGCAGTGGATTAAATCTCCACAATCAAGTTGATGTACCCTGCATCTGTGGAATAACTGAATAGACAATGAATCATCCCAAAATTGAGGTGGTGGACTTTGGGCGCAACTGTAGACTTGGGGTTTACTTTCTGCATCTAATTTGTTTCTGGTTTTCTGTTTATCTTAGTTTAGTATTTAGAGTTTATTATCATTGGTAGATTTGTTTACTGATTTGGTTGCTCTCTTCCTCCTTTTTATAGATATATATATTTTTTTCCTTTTTCTTTTTTTTGAGTGTGTATGTGTATGCTTCTTTGTGTGAGTTTGTCTGTATAGCTATGCTTTTACCATTTGTCCTAGGGTTCTCTCTGCCCGTTTTTTTTTTTTTTTAAATAAAGTTTTTAGCACTTGTTATCATTGGTGGATTTGTTTATTGGCTTGGTTGCTCTCTTCTTTCTTTTTTTCTTTTTCTCTATTTATTACTTTTTAATTTTTAAATTTTTAATATATTTAAAAAATTTTTACTTTAACAACTTTATTTTATTTTATTTTTTCTTTCTTTCTTTCTTTTTTCTCCCTTTTCTTCTGAGCCGTGTGGCTGACAGGGTCGTGGTGCTCTGGCCGGGCGTCAGGCCTGTGCCTCTGAGGTGGAAGAGCCGAGTTCAGGACATTGGTCCCCCAGAGACCTCGCGGCTGCATGTAATATCAAACAGCAAAAGCTCTCCTAGAGATCTGCATCTGAACGCTAAGACCCAGCTCCACTCAACAACCAGCAAGCTACAGTGCTGGACACCCCATGCCAAACAACTAGCAAGACTGGAACACAATCCCACCCATTAGCAGAGAGGCTGCCTAAAATCATAATAAGCTCACAGACACCCCAAAACACACCACCGGACGCAGTCCTGTGCACCAGAAAGACAATATCCAGCCTCATCCACCAGAACAGAGGCACCAGTCCCCTCCACCAGGAAGCCTACACAACCCACTGAACCAACCTTAGCCACTGGGGGCAGACACCAAAAACAATGGGAACTACGAACCTGCAGCCTGTGGAAAGGAGACCCCAAACACAGTAAGATAAGCAAAATGAGAATACAGAGAAACACACAGCAGATGAAGTAGCAATGTAAAAATCTACCAGACCAAACAAATGAAGAGGAAAGAGGCAGTCTACCTGAAAAAGAATTCAGAGTAATGATAGTAAAGATGATCCACAATCTTGGAAATAGAATGGAGAAAATACAAGAAACGTTTAAGAAGGACCGAGAAGAACTGAAGAGCAAACAAACAATGATGAACAACACAATAAATGAAATTAAAAATTCTCTAGAAGGAATAAATAGCAGAATAACAGTGGCAGAAGAACAGATAAGTGACCTGGAAGATAAAATACTGGAAATAACTACTGCAGAGCAGAATAAAGAAAAAAGAATGAAAAGAATTTAGGACAGTCTGACAGACCTCTGGGACAATATTAAATGCACCAAAATTTGAATTATAGGGGTCCTAGAAGAAGAAGAGAAAAAGAAAGGGGCTGAGAAATATTTGAAGAGATTATAGTTGAAAACTTCCCTACTATGGGAAAGGAAATAGTCAATCAAGTCCAGGAAGCACAGAGAGTCCCATACAGGATAAACCCAAGGAGAAACATGTCAAGACACATATATATCAAACTATCAAAAATTAAATACAAAGAAAAAATGTTAAAAGCAAGAAGGAAAAAACAACAAATAACATACAAGGGAATCCCCATAAAGTTAACAGCTGATCTTTCAGCAGAAACTCTGCAAGCCAGAAGTGAGTGGCAGGACATATTTAAAGTGATGAAAGAGAAAAACTTACAATCAAGATTACTCTACCCAGCAAGGATCTCATTCAGATTCGACAGAGAAATTAAAAACTTAACAGAGAAGAAAAGCAAAGAGAATTCAGCACCACCAAACCAGCTTTACAACAAATCCTAAAGGAACTTCTCTAGGCAGAAAACACAAGAGAAGAAAAAGATCTACAATAACAAACCCCCCAAAATTAAGAAAATGATAACAGGAACATATATATCAATAATTACCTTAAAAGTAAATGGATTAAAGGTTCAAACGAAACGACATAGACTGGCTGAATGGATAAAAAAACAAGACCCATACATATGCTGTCTACAAGAGACCCACTTCAGACCTAGGGACACATAGAGACTGAAAGTGAGGGGATGGAAAAAGGTATTCCATGCAAATGGAAATCAAAAGAAAGCTAGAGTAGCAATTCTCATATCAGACAAAATAGACTTTAAAATAAAGAATGTTACAAGAGACAAGGAAGGACACTACATAATGATCAAGGGATCAATCCAAGAAGAAGATATAACAATTGTAAATATTTATGCACCCAACATAGGAACACCTCAATACATAAGGCAAATGCTAACAGCCATAAAAGGGGAAATCGAGAGTAACACAATCAGAGTAGGATACTTTAACACCTCACTTTCACCAATGGACAGATCATCCAAAATGAAAATAAATAAGGAAACACAAGCTTTAAATGATACATTAAACAAGATGGACTTAATTGATATTTATAGGACATTCGTTCCAAAAAAAAAACAGAATGCACTTTCTTCTCAAGTGCTCATGGAACATTCTCCAGGATAGATCATATCTTGGGTCACAAATCAGGCCTTGGTAAATTTAAGAAAATTGAAATCGTATCAAGTATCTTTTCTGATCATGACACTATGAGACTAGATATCAATTACAGGAAAAAAATCTGTAAAAAATACAAACACATGGAGGCTAAACAGTACAGTAAATAATAACCAAGAGATCACTGAAGAAATCAAAGAGGAAATCAAAAAATACCTAGAAACAAATGACAATGAAAACACGACGACCTAAGTCCTATGGGATGCAGCAAAAGCAGTTCTAAGAGGGAAGTTTATAGCAATACAATCCTACCTCAAGAAACAAGAAACAGCTCAAATAAACAACCTAACCTTACAACTAAAGCAATTAGAGAAAGAAGAACAAAAAACCCCAGTTAGCAGACAGAAAGAAATCATAAAGATCAGATCAGAAATAAATGAAGAAAACAATAGCAAAGATCATTAAAACTAAAATCTGGTTCTTTGAGAAGATAAACAAAATTAATAAAACATTAGCCAGACTCATCAAGAAAAACAGGGAGAAGACTCAAATCAATAAGATTAGAAATGAAAAAGGAGAAGTAAAAACTGACACTGCAGAAATACAAAGGATCATGAGAGATTACTACAAGCAACTATATGCTAATAAAATGGACAACCTGGAAGAAATGGGCAAATTCTCAGAGAGCACAGCTTTCTGAGACTAACTTAGGAAGAAATAGAAAATATAAACAGACCAATCACAAGCACTGAAATTGAGACTGTGATCAAAAATCTTCCAACAAACAAAAGCCCAGGACCAGATGGCTTCACAGGCGAATTCTATCAAACATTTAGAGAAGACCTAACACCTATCCTTCTCAGACTCTTCCAAAATATTGCAGAGGGAGGAACACTCTCAAACTCATTCTATGTGGCCACCATCACCCTGATACCAAAGCCAGACAAAGATGTCACAAAGAAAGAAAACTACAGGCCAATATCACTGATGAACATAGATGTAAAAATCCTCACCAAATTTGGATTCTAGCAAACAGAATCCAACAGCACATTAAAAGGATCATACACCATGATCAAGTGGGGTGTATCCCAGGAATGCAAGGATTCTTCAATATATGCAAATCAATCAATGTGATACACCATATTAACAAATTGTAGGAGAAAAACCATATGATCATCTCAATAGATGTAGAAAAAGCTTTTGACAAAATTCAACACGCATTTATGATAAAAACCCTCCAGAAAGTAGGCATAGAGGGAACTTACCTCAACATAATAAAGGCCATATATGACAGACCCACTGCCAACGTCATTCTCAATGGTGAAAAACTGAAACCATTTCCTCTAAGATCAGGAACAAGACAAGGTTGTCCACTCTCACCACTATTATTCAACATAGTTTTGGAAGTTTTAGCCACAGCCATCAGAGAAGAAAAAGAAATAAAAGGAATCCAAATTGGAAAAGAAGAAGTAAAGCTGTCACTGTTTGCAGAAGACATGGTATTATACATAGAGAATCCTAAAGATGCTGCCAGAAAACTACTAGAGCTAATCAATGAATTTGGTAAAGTAGCAGAATACAAAATTAATGCACAGAAATCTGTTGCATTCCTATACACTAATGAAAAATCTGAAACAGAAATTATAGAAACACTCCCGTTTACCATTGCAACAAAAAGAATAAAATACCTAGGAATAAACCTACCTAAGGAGACAAAACACCTGTATGCAGAAAACTATAAGACATTGATGAAAGAAATTAAAGATGATACAAACAGATGGAAAGATATACCACATTCCTGGATGGGAAGAATCAACATTGTGAAAATGACTATACTACCCAAAGCAATCTACAGATTCAATGCAATCCCCATCAAACTACCAAGGGCATTTTTCACAGAACTAGAACAAAAAATTTCACAATTTGTATGGAAACACAAAAGAGCCCGAATAGCCAAAGCAATACTGAGAAAGAAAAACGGAGCTGGAGGAATCAGGCTCCCAGACTTCAGACTATACTACAAAGCTACAGTAATCAAGACAGTATGGTACTGGCACAAAAACAGAAATATAGATCAATGGAACAGGATAGAAAGCCCATAGATAAACCCACGCGCATATGGTCACCTTATCTTTGATAAAGGAGGCAAGAGTATACAATGGAGAAAAAACATCCTCTTCAATAAGTGGTGCTGGGAAAACCGGACAGCTACATGTCAAAGAATGAAATTAGAACACTCCCTAACACCATGCACAAAAATAAAGTCAAAATGGATTAAAGACCTAAATATAAGGCCAGACACTATCAAACTCTTAGAGGAAAACATAGGCAGAACATTCTATGACATAAATCACAGCAAGATCCTTTTTGACCCACCTCCTAGAGAAATGGAAATAAAACCAAAAATAAACAAATCGGACCTAATGAAACTTAAAAGCTTTTGCACAGCAAAGGAAACCATAAACAAGATAAAAAGACAACCCTCAGAATGGAAGAAAATATTTACAAAGGAAACAACTGACAAAGGATTAATCTCCAAAATATACAAGTAGCTCATGCAGTTCAATTTCAGAAAAACAAACAACCCAATCCAAAAATGGGCAGAAGACCTAAATAGACATTTCTCCAAAGAAGATATACAGATTGCCAACAAGCACATGAAAGGATGCTCAATATCACTAATCATTAGAGAAATGCAAATCAAAACTACAATGAGGTATCACATCACATGGGTCAGAATGGCTATCATCAAAAATCTACAAACAATAAATGCTGGAGAGGGTGTGGAGAAAAACAACTCTCTTGCACTGTTGGTGGGAATGTAAATTGATACAGCCACTATGGAGAACAGTATGGAGGTTCCTTAAAAAAGTAAAAATAGAACTACCATTTGACCCAGCAATCCCACTACTGGGCATATACCCTGAGAAAACCATAACTCAAAAAGTGTCATGTACCACAATGTTCATTGCAGCTCTATTTACAATAGACAGGACATGGAAGCAACCTAAGTGTCCATCGACAGATGAATGGATAAAGAAGACGTGGCACATATATACAATGGAATATTACTCAGCCGTAAAAGGAAACGAAATGGAGTTATTTGTAGTGAGGTGGATGGACCTAGAGTCTATCATACAGAGTGAAGTAAGTCAGAAAGAGAAAAACAAATACCGTATGCCAACACATATTTATGGAATCTAAAAAAAAAAAAAAAAAAAAAATTGTCCTGAAGAACCTAGGTCCAGGACAGGAATAAAGATGCAGACATAGAGAATGGACTTGAGGACACAGGGAGGGGGAAGGGTAAGCTGGGACGAAGTGAGAGAGTGGCAAGGACATATATACACTACCAAATGTAAAATAGCTTGTGGGAAACAGCCGCATAGCACAGGGAGATCAGCTCTGTGCTTTGTGACCACCTAGAGGGGTGGAATAAGGAGGGTGGGAGGGAGACGCAAGAGGGAGGAGATATGGCGATATATGTATATGTATAGCTGATTCACTTTGTTATAAAGCAGAAACTAACACACCATTGTAAAGCAATTATACTCCAATAGAGATTAAAAAAACAAAAGACTTGTATCCAAGTTATGTACAGAACTTCTGTAACTCAATAATAACAACAACAACAAAACAACTAAAAACATGGGTAAAAGTCGCTAACAGAAACTTCATAAAAAAGTATGTGAATATCTAATAAGCACACATAAAGGCAAATGCAGGTTAAAACCACAATAAGAAGCCACTACAGAATAATGAGAATGGCTAAAATTTTAAAATAATAATAGAAAGAGAGAAAGGAAGGAAGAAAGAAAAATATCTGACAGTACCAAGTGTTGCCCTGTATGTGGAGCAAGCACAACTTTTTATTAATTTTGATATAAATTGATAGAAACACTTTGAAGAAAGGTCTGGCAGTTTCTTATAAAACTAACCATACACTTACCCCATGATTCAACAATTCCAGTCCTAGATTTATCTAATAAAAAGAAAAATATATGTTCATTAAACACTTGTAAAAATGTTCATTACAGCTTTATTCTTAATAGTTCAAAACTAGAGACTGCCTACAGATGTATCAATAAGGGAATGGATAAACGCATTTTAGTATATTGAAACAACAAAATAGTATTCAGCAATAAAAAGGAGTAAACACAAATATAACAACACGGCATAGCTCAAAGGCATTATACCAAGTAAGAGCAACGTCACAAAGGGTGTGATTCCATTTATATAAAGTACATATGGTGTGATTCCATTTATATAAAGTACGTATGGTGTGATTCCATTTATATAAAGTACGTATGGTGTGATTCCATTTATATAAAGTACATATGGTGTGATTCCATTTATATAAAGTACATATGGTGTGATTCCATTTATATAAAGTACATATGGTGTGATTCCATTTATATAAAGTACATATGGTGTGATTCCATTTATATAAAGTACATATGGCGTGATTCCATTTATATAAAGTACATATGGCGTGATTCCATTTATATAAAGTACATATGGTGTGATTCCATTTATATAAAGTACATATGGTGTGATTCCATTTATATAAAGTACATATGGTGTGATTCCATTTATATAAAGTACATATGGTGTGATTCCATTTATATAAAGTACATATGGTGTGATTCCATTTATATAAAGTACATATGGTGTGATTCCATTTATATAAAGTACATATGGTGTGATTCCATTTATATAAAGTTCTGCAACAGACAAAACTAACCTGTGGTGGAAAAAAATCAGAACAGAAGTTGCCTTGGCAGAGGGCATGTGGAGTGTCGCCTGAGAAAAGGCATTCAGGAACTCTGGAGTGATGATTCTATTCTATGTTTTATAGGGATTTGCATAACACAGGTACATGTATTTGTCAAAAGTCTAAGAGAATGTACACTTAATATTTGTGTGTTTATTACATGTCAGTTTTACCTTAAAAGAAAATATGTAAACAAATATTGCATTCAAGTTAGTAATATATTCTGAAATATTTAGGGGAATTGACTGATGTCTACAATTTACTTTGAAATGCATCGAAAATAAGATAGATTGAGGGATGAATAGAGGAAAAGACAAATAGATAGACATGTAATAAAGCAAGTAAAGTAAAATATTAATGGTGGCATCTAGGTGGCAGGTATATAGGAACTCACCGTAAATTCTTTTAACTTTTCTGTATGTTTGAAATTCTTAATATTGGAAACAATTATGCTGAACCAAAGAAGCCAAACACAAAGGAGTACATATTGTATGATTCCATTTATGTGAAGTTCTAGAATAGGCAAAACTTAGCTCTAGGGATAAGAATCAGCTCAGTGCTTAGCTGAAAAGCAAGGGGAGTTGACCAGGAAGGGACAGGAGAGAACATTTTGGGAGGATGGGAAGTCTCTAAGTCTTGATTGGGGTACTGTTATGTGGGTCAAAATATTTCATACTGCTCACTTAAAATGGGTGCATTCTTTAATTGTATCTAAATTCTAGCTCAATAAATTTGATTTAAAATTTTTCTCTACTATTCTATAATCAAGTGTCCATCCCAAGCTTCATGTGCAGTTGGTGGGGGAGGGGTTGGATGGGCGTATCTAATGTCTCCTAGTCTGTCTTCAGCCTACAGAGGCTCAAACCTTCCCCTGTTCCTACTGGTAACATCCTTCCGCTGGTTTATCCCTGGTGCTGACAAAGGGTCCATACTTAATAACAGAGCATCTCAGAGCAAGTCCAGGCTGGCCCCTCTCCTTTGCTCCATTGGGGAAGGGCGCTGGCAGTGATGGAAGCCAGCTTAAGTGAGTTGTGTCTGAGGTGCAGGGGGGCACTGCATGCGTCATCACCGGGTGTGGGGAAATGGGAGCTGATAAGAAGACACTTTGAGGGAGGGTGGGGACACAGAGGCAGAAGCTGGGCCATCCTTTCTGGATACTGCCATGGGCTTGGAAATAAAGTCCTTCAATCCACCTGTGTGAGCACATTCTATGAAAGAAGTCAGCCCTGGGTTGGCTCCAAGTCAGGGTAGCATGTTGAGTCCACGGAAGTCCCTAGAGTTCTTCTTTCCTCTTGGTCCTCTTCCCAGGCTCAGGTGGGTTTTATTTTAGGACCAAAACACACAAAGTGTCAGATACCTTTCTGAGGACAGCTTCTGGATACTCGGTCTGAGATAAGGGAGACTGCCTGTAGTGATCTGAGGATGCCGGTCTGTTTTCTTCCCATCTGAGTTTTAACTCAGAGCATCTCTCCTCTTTAGCTCATAGACTTCAGAGAGTTTATGTTCCTTTTTGGCACCTTATGAAGCGAGGGTGGGGTGAAACAAATTCATTCTCTAGCAGAACTCTGACACATCTCTTTAAATGCTTATGTTTCCTAGGAGATTGGCAGCTTTTTGAGGGTGGGGATAGCATTCTGTTCATCTCTCTGCCTGAATAGCCTAGCATAAGCCATGGTACTGTTTCCAAATGGACATTTATTTTCTGAGCATCGCCTACATATATTAAATATCATTAGGGGACAAAATAAAGAGAAGACATATTGTTTTTCCTTAAGGAATGTGTTCTCCTGTCATGAAGGTAAAACATTTCCACATAAAACAATTAGGAAAAAAACACAAGTGAGTACAAACTTGGCTCTTGGCTTCTGTTTAGTCAATTTCCCATTCCTCCCATGGGAAGGCAGAAATCAGGAATGGTGTGTGCAGAATGCAGTTATTATGAACATTGTCATGGAAGGACTATATTGACCCAGGACTTGGTGGATTGGTGTAGTTTAGATAGACAGGGAGGAAAAGGGGAATGACTTCTCAGCAGAGGACTGGTATAAGCGAAATCTGGAGATGTGCATTATTATTATTACCATTGTTTATCCATTTGAGACTTTCCATCTTTTTTTCTTTTTTTTTAAAGATTTTTTAAAATTAATTTATTTGATTTATTTATTTTTGGCTGTGTTGTATCTTCATTGCTGTGCGCGGGCTTTCTCTAGTTGCAGCGAGCGGGGGCTACTCTTTGTTGCGGTGCGCGGGCTTCTCACTGCAGTGGCTTCTCTGGTTGCGGAGCATGGGCTCTAGGTGCGTGAGCTTCAGTAGTTGCAGAACGCAGGCTTAGTAGTTGTGGCTCATGGGCTCTAGAGCGCGGTCTCAGTAGTTGTGGCGCACGGGCTTAGTTGCTCCACGGCATGTGGGATCTTCCCACACCAGGGATCGAACCCGTGTCCCCTGCATTGGCAGGCAAACTCCCAACCACTGCGCCACCAGGGAAGCCCTGAGACTTTCCATCTTAAATGCCTTCAGATTTCTTATTGCCCAAAGATGTGGGCTCCTTTTTCCTCTACTCTAAGTTGTAGGATAGCAAAATCTCATTGGCAATCCAAAGAGAGCGGTCTGAATGCCTGCTCCATGAGGACACTGCTTGGCACTATAGCCAAAATTTTTTGCACAGGGATGAAAACAATGAATTATATGCATGTATTATTTCTCCCACTGGAGTGCAGGCTCCTTGAGAATTGGTGTTATGATTCATCTCTAAGACCAACACCTTAGCACCAGGCACAGAGCCACATATAGGTTAAATACTCAGTATCTATTTGCTTTAGCAAACACGAGTTATCAGAATTTAGTGATCAGCTTTTTTTTTTTTCTTACAGCTAAGCCCCCTGAGAGCTGGTTTTTTTTTTTTTTAAACATCTTTATTGAAGTATAATTGCTTTACAATGGTGTGTTAGTTTCTGCTTTATAACAAAGTGAATCAGTTATACATATACATATGTTCCCATATCTCTTCCCTCTTGCATCTCCCTCCCTCCCACCCTCCCTATCCCACCCCTCTAGGTGGTCACAAAGCACCGAGCTGATCTCCCTGTGCTATGCGGCTGCTTCCCACTAGCTATCTATTTTACATTTGGTAGTGTACATATGTCCATGACACTCCTGAGAGCTGGTTTTAAAGAAGAAGGAGGAAGGAAAGAAAAGCTCAGGAACCAATGTTTGAAAGTACAGGAAGACTATCTATGGTCATGGTATAGAAGTTATAGTCTGGGGTATAGAGGATGGACAACATAAGGTTATGAGTGGGATTTAAGGGGAAAGGAACACTGGAAGGGTTGGCTGTGATCACTGCTTCACCTAACTTCTGGCTTTGTTGAGGCTCAGTCCTGCAGATAGCAAAGAGCAAAGATGGCTGTGTGTGTGTCTCTTATTAAAAATAAAAATAATTAGCGATCGCAAAAATAACCCTAAGTAGAGCCTAAGGAGACCTGGATTTGAATCCTAGACGTGTTAGATTGCCTTAATGATTCTTGTTTTGTGCCCCTCCTTGCAGCCACATCCTTTGTCATGAAACTTTGCAACATTCTCCTATTATGATTCTGGGCTTAGGTATTTGATCTCCTTAAGCTGACAGAATGAAGTAGAAGCCAACCTTTTCCATTTCCAAGACTTGCTCTGGCCAACAGAATGAGACAGAAGCGACCACGTGCCAGTTCCAAGACCATGTGCATGTTTCCCCTTGTTGTCTTTTACCTTTGCCATAACCACGAGAGGGACCTTCCCATGCTAGCTGCTGATCCGAGGAGGAGGATGAGAGACACATGGAAGAAACTTGTCCAAAGCAGAGACCAGCCTTGATTGGCCAACTCCTGGAAAATTGGCCGATACATTATAAATCATAAATGATTGGTGTTTAAGTTGCTGAATTTCCCTTGGGTGTGTTACATAGTAGTAGCAAACTAATACACTGGCCCTTCCATAGATTCACTGGGAGGGCTTTAAGCGAAACGTTGACCAGCCTGTCTTAGTCAGCTAGAGCTGCCATAACAAAATACCATAGACTGTATGGCTTAAACCACAGAACTTTATTTTCTCACAGTTCCGGAGGCTGGGAAGTCTAAGATCAAGGTGCTGGCAAGTTCAGTTTCTGGTGAGAGCTCTCTTCTCTCTTCCTGGCTTGCAGATAGCTGCCTTCTTTATTTGTGCTCAGGTGACTTTTTCTCAGTGCTTGTGCAAGAGCAGGAGGTGGGGTGGAGTGAGTGATTTCTCAGGTGTATCTTCCTATAAGGACATTAATCCTATCAGATCAGGGACTCACCCTTATGTCCTTCTAAAATTTTAATGACCTTCTTAGAGGCTCCATCTCCAAATACAGTTACACTGAGGGTTAGGGCTTCAACATAGAGATTTGAGGGGGGGGGACACAAGCATTTAGTTCGTAACACCTTTCTTAGGCTTCTCTTACTCATAGGTGTGCCTAGTACATAATGCACATTCGATAAAGAATTGTTGAACTGAGAAGACTGGACTATATAATTTCTAAGAGTCCTTCCAAGGTGGTTTTCCTTTAACTTTTGTCTTTTGTTTTTGCCACAAAATCATCCAGAGTTCATGTGAAAGGGAGAAATATCCTCTTCTATCGAAATGAAACTGTCAGTGAGTAGTGAGGAGCATGGAGATGTCCGACATTTAAATGCACATAAGTATATTTAATCTTATTGAAAAAGGAACTCAATTATTTCATTCAGTGTGGTTTCTCTAGATTCTACATCCGCTTTTGACATATAGTAGGTACCTCAATATACTTACAGAATAAAATAAATTAATGATTGAATTAATGAATCAAATAAGGGCTCATGCCTGCCTGTAGCTGTTCTCAAGGAGTTCAGGGAAATGAGGCAAAAAAAAGTCTGAGTCACTGGAGAGATGAGGTCCCCTGCTTGACTAATAGGAGTTGCAAAGACGGAGGCAGAGGAACTTCTGAGCTATCCTGGTGGGTTGAATTACCCTCGGGCAGTCAGCAACTCCTGCCTCCGTCCTCTGCCTCCCTTCCTGATTATCCTTCCTCCCCAATGTCCCACAGGCCTGTCAGTTGCAACCTATTCCAAACCACACTCATTTTCCAGCTTCTTTCTCCCACACTAATTGTGCTTGTCTTCAGTAGCTGCCTAGTTGTCCAAGAGAGAGATCTGAGTCATCGGCTTCCCTACAACTGCTCCACTGAAATGGAGAAATCTAACTTGACCTTAATTACAAGCACTGAGTTACCATTTGCTGAGGATTTACCATGGGGCAGACACTGCTCTGGATGACCAGTGTGAAAGATCCCGTCTAATCCTCACAAAAACCCCATGAGGTGGGTATAATCTTTATATCATAGTGAATAAATATGGGCTCAGAAAGGTTAAGTGACTTTCCCAAGGTCACAGAGCTGGATAAGGGGATTTGCACCCATCAGATGGACTTTAAAACCCCTGCCCTAGGGACTTCACTGATGGTGCAGTGGTTAAGACTCCACACTCCCAATGCAGGCGGCCTGGGTTCGATCCCTGGTCTGGGAACTAGATCCCACATGCATGCCACAACTAAGGAGCCCACCTGCCACAACTAAGACCTGACGAGACCAAATAAATAAATAAAATATTAAACAAACAAACAAACATACCCCTGTCCTTTCCACGATGTCAGATTATCTCCAGGTCAGATGTTCCCTTCTCTCCCTTCTCCATTGTCTCCATTCTAAAACGGGGCACTCATCTCTGCTCCCAAGCAACTGGCACACCTCTCTAGGATAGATCTTATCACATGAGATGATTCATAATTATTCATCTGCTCACCTATGACCTGCTGAGAAGTGCCTTATTCTTCCCTCTATTCCCCATTCTCAGCTCAGTGTCAGGTCTACATAGCACCCGCTCCATAAATACTTTTAGAAATTAATTAAATCCTACATTTCTAATTATCAAATATGTTATCTTTCGTAGAGTGTAGTAGAGGGTTACATCTTACAAGAACTGTGACAGAGAAGAAAATCCTCCTATCAGTCCATTCTTTTCTGTAAGAACAAATCTTTTTGGTTCACCACAGGTACGTGGTTCTCTTCAGGCACACTTGCTGTAAGACAAGGGCAGGAGAATTATCCCCACGCCCCCCTGGTTGGAGGGCCTGGAAATCTCAGGGTCTTGATGCTCTTGAAAGGATTGACCTGCCATGGGAGGCTTAGTGAGTCCAGCTAAGCAAGGCTAAATCAGAGACTCTCTTCCTTCTAGAAGTCTGAAGCTGCTTCACCCTCTTTTCTTACTGCATTTTCTAGACCTTGTGGCCACAGTATGTACTCTCCAAAAGCAAACAAGCAAACAGACAAACAACAACAACAAAAAGAAATAGTACCCTCCGTCTTTCTGTATGGCTCTCGCTATATACCTGTACTTTCCCTTCCTTCAACACCAAAGCTCAACTTTTCTTTAGCTATTTCATTCTCTCTGTCTTTCAGAATTCATGCCTGGGCACCAAGCAGACTCAAGAAAAGACTTCTAAAAATTGCCTGCCATTTCAAAGAGAGAAAATACAGCAGGACAAGCCCAATTTCCTGAAGAGGGACGGGGAGGCAGCCATCTTGGCTGCCAACTCATTCCAACATCCAAGCAATCCCTGAATTTACTTGGCAAAACACAAACCAGCAATTACCCAAGACAAGAAGTGAAGTGGTTTTTATTCTGTCCTGCTTTTTTTTTTTTTTTTTTGCCTACATGAGAGAAATGACTGAAAGATTTTTATCTTGCTCTCCAAAGAACCAATCTTGGCCCAACGGAAAAAAAGCACTGCTGTGTCGTGTCCAATGATGACAATATTTCTAGGATGTTTCAAAGAATCAATCATGGGCCTAGAGCCTTAGGAAACATAATGGGTGCCACAGTTTGGAGAAAATGGGTGTTTCTGTGAAGAAAGTAAAGCAGGGCTTACTTCTGATTGTCTTAACCTTAGCTTGTTCAGACTTATCTCTGTGTTCACCCCCTAAACTTCAGCATCTTAGGAACATGAGTGCAATGACTTCTGAAACCAACTATCTGGAGTTAAGCCAAACCTCACAGGTTAAGTTCCAGCCCTCCACGAGACTGCTTTTAATTCAGACATCAGTCACAGGACTGGGGGTTCCCAGGCCCCCTTGTTTCTGACCAGCTGTCACAACTCAGGGGTTCTCACTACCTCTTCAGGTTTGATAACTCACTAGAATGATTTGCAGAACTCGGGAAAATGCTAGACTTATAATTACATTGTTGTCATAGCAAAAAGATACAAAGGGAGAGAAGCATAAGGTGAGGTCTGGGAGGACCCCACACAAGAAACTTCTACTGGGCGAGGACGTGTACCCTTTGGTGCACTGTGGAGCTCACTGGAGCTTATTACTGGGATTTAATTACATGAGTATGATTGATTGGCTCATTGGCCACTGAACTCAATTTCCAGCTGCTCTGTCCTTCTAGAGGTGAGGCTGATGCCCCATGACACAAAGCCCCAACCCTCTAATCACATGGTTGATCTTTTTGGCATGACCAGCCACCATTCTTAGGCATCTCATTAGCATAAACTATTTAGCAGCCCACCAGGAGTCATCTAGTTAGCATACATTATCAGGTGACCAGGTGTGGTCAGAGGTACTCACCAGGAATAACAAAGCCACTCCTAGTACTCAAGAAATTCCAAGGATTTAGAAGTTATCTCCCAGAAATGAGGACAAAGACCAACTAAATTCTTTATGACACAGTGAGGAAGCCCAGATTCAGTCTGAAACATGATCTAATGGATTTCGCCATATAACACTTCTCAGCCTTTGTCTCTTTAGACTGAATGGTCTTAACTGATTTAGGGTGCCACCAACTCAGCATAGGATTCTGAGAGTTCAAACGCCTGAATGTCTTCTTGGATCGCCCATCTCACATGTAATCTTGGAAAAGTCTCTTAACTGGCTGAGCCTCAGTGTCCCCAATCACAAATGAAAATGTTAGACTGTAATATCTCTATGAACTACATCAAACTGATGATTCTATGGCTAAGCCACCAAAGCTCTCTGGCACTCAATTTACTCATCTTTAAAATGAGGGTTGGATTAAATGATTTCTAAGGTCTCTTGCTGAGCTAATAATCATGATTTAAGTACCTTAAGACCTTCTCCACGTGTAAGGAAAAGATGACTCATCCTTATTCCACATGGCCATACCATTTTCTAGTTTATTGTTCTCTCCTCTCCAGGAATAAGATGTTGGCTGGTTACTACCTTATCAGCAGCCTCTCACACAGATGCATGAGAGGATGCCAAAGATTTTTCTATCTTAGTTCTGGGAAAATGAAAGAAACAGAAGGTAGGAAACAGGAATAAATTTAAAGTCTGTGCCATAGAAGGCTGGGTAATGGACCAGCCAAGAAGGCATGGCTAAAAGAGTTTTTGCTCCCTAGATAGATCTTAATTTTTCATTAAATACTGTGTTGCAACATAAAGGAAACCATTTACAGGAAAAGGACCTCAATTCCAAAATGTGGCCATTTTCTAACTGTCAAGCACACGCGTTTTTCTGGAGGCCCATGAAACTTTTGTACTTAAAAGTATGAAGTAAATAAAAATGACATGATAATGCTGCTGATACTCCCCAAAGCAAAAGCAAGAAGTGTCCCTTTTGGGGTTCCTAAAGCCCCCTGTTCCATGCCTTTGCCATTGATGTTTGGGGAAAAAAAATCTATTTATTACTGTGTCTGACCCTCTGAACCAATAGCTTCTAAACTTTTTGATCATACGCCTCCAAAATGGGTATAAAATTTGAGCACATCCCCCAAACATATATCATTTATTTTTAAATCACACATATGTCTTATTTTATTAAAATATATCTATTTTACACAAAATAATAGAAAGAAAAGAGAGCTAAGTTAAAAATAAATTTATTTGCAATAATTTTATTTTACATGATAATGAAACAGGAGGGAAGGAAGCAGGGCACAACCTTTGAAAGAATGACGTCGCCCGAGGACATTACATAAACTGATTAGAACTAAATGGGTCCAAGACGGCGGACAAGTCGACTTTTTCCACTAGACCTTGAGCCTCAGTATATGCTCACATCAGCAAGCTAAATGACACATCCATAGGCGCCATGACAGTTCCAAGACCGACCATAAGGATCAAAAAGCGGGCAGTGGCCCAATTCCTGGAAATCCCCGTCCTTCCTAAAATAGTTGGAATACTCCTCCCACTCATTAGCCTATGAAATTACCCACTCCTATAAAAACTGACAACCCCATACCCTGGTGCCTTTCTCATCTTCTGAGATGGCCCACACTCTGTCTGTGGAGTGTCCTTCTCTCTAAATAAACCCACTTCTTACCTATCACTTTGTCTCTCACTGAATTCTTTCTGAGGTGAGACCTCAAGAACCTGAACTTCATTAAATCCTGAAACCAGGTGTGTGATCTCAGTTGGAAGACTGTAGGCTTTGGCAGGGTTCGAGTCCCAGCTGCATGGGTTCAAGTCCCAGTCTGGGTTTAGGCTGGGTTCAAGTCCCGGCACAGAGGTTCAAGTCCTAATCTGAGGTGCACGGTTTCAATAACACCACAAAAATCTTGTTTCTTTCACTAAAACATCTCAATATTAAAAATATTTTAGTGAAGACAATGTGATGAAATATGCTTTATTACTTTTGGAAATTATAGTTTGTTATAATGTGATACAACAGTTTGAAGATTTGGCTCAAAATCCAGTTTATTTTGATGTTTGATTTTAATGGTCATCATAGCTGAAAATTATAAAACCAAATAGTACAGGGTTCAAATAGAAGAATTGTGTCATTGGCTGGGCTGATTAAATCATAATAATTATTTTTCAATTATGCAAAGGTTTTAGTTCATATCTGACAAGTATCTTTTTATAATCCCTCAGATTCACCGCTTTTCCTGCAAACAACATGGGAGGTACTGCATTGCTATATATGTGTGTGTGTGCCTCTCTCTGTCTCTCTGTCTCTCTCTATGTATTATATAATACATAAAATACATATATCATATGTATATAATATTTATTATATTTATATTTAATGTTTACATATTTATAATACACTTCATATTTTTAGAACAGTTTTAGGTACATAGCAATTTAGTAGACATTAGAGAGTCCCCATAGAACCCTGTTCCTTACCTGCACTGCTTCCCCCATAATCAACATCCCATGCCAGGGTGATAGATTTATTACAATCAACCTACATTAACCCATTACTATCACCCAAAGTCCATAGTTTACATTAAGGTTCACTCTTGGTGTACATTCCATGTGTTTTGACAAATGTGTAACGTATCCACCAACAATGTATCACATAGAATGGTTTCGGTACTCTAAAAATCCTGTGTGATCCCCTATTCATCCCTTTCTCCCCCAACTCCTGGCAACCATTGGTCTTCTATGGTTTCCATACTTTTGACTTTTACATAATGTCGTACACTTGGAATCATACAGTATGTAGACTTTTCAGATTGGTTACTTTCACTTAGTAATATGCATTTAAGGTTCACGTCTTTTCAGGGCATGATATCTCATTTCTTTTTAGTGCTGAATAACATCTCATTGTATGAATGTACCATATTTTGTTTATCCATTTGCTTACTGAAGGACATTTTGGTTGCTTCCAAATTTTGGCAATTATGAATAAAGCTGCTGTAAATATCTGTGTTCAGGTTTTTGTTCAGATATAAATTTTCAGCTCTTTTGGGTCAATACCAAGGAACACATTGTCAGATTGACTAGAATTGGACACACCAGTATCAATTAATATTTTGCTTAAAAAAGATACAGTTGTCTACATATAGAAATATTTATAGATATTATATATAAGGCAATTAGTAGACACACACATATTTTCTCATTCTGTTGGCTGAGAGGACCTGGAAACAAAGTCACCTCAGTAGCAATGAGACTACCTTGTACCCAGATCTTGGTTTTTAATAACATTTTCTAATAAAAGGAACCAGTGCTCTTGGAGAAGTGGTTGATTCTAAGACTGGGGCAGTGAATTTACAAGATGACTCTGGGGCATCTTGTAGTTCCAGAAAAATAAGAAAATGCTTTTTTTTTTTTTTTTCCAAAAAAGTACAATGATGGAGGATGTAAAAGGGACATGGGAGCATATTGAAAGAGCTCCCAAAGGAAAAGCTGGAACAATTTGAACAACAAAATAAGATAATATTCTACTCGAAGTATAAAATAAAAATGTATGAATGCACACTGATGTAATAAATTAATGAATAGGTAAGTGAGGGAGAAGAGATAGGTACATAGCACACAGAAGAACTCAGAAGAACTCCAAATAACTTACACAGATAATCCACCCTCAAAGAGTTGGAGCATCTCTCTCCACTCCTTAAGTGTGGACCATACATGGTGATTTCCTTCCAAAGAGCACAGTATGCAAAGAGGGAAAAAAGAATACAGGGGAGAAACCTGACAAATGCTGCCTTTACCAGATGATCAAGGTTAACATCTTGAAGTGAGAACTCATGATGCTAGTATGTACCCTTGATATGATGTAATGAGAATGGCATTTTACCTCTGGTTTTCCTCCCAGGAACTCATCATCCCAGTCAAAACATGAGAAAAACATCAGAAAATCAATTGAGAGGCAGTCTACAAAATACTGCCAAGGTCATCAAAAACAAGGAAATTCGGAGAAACTTCATAGCCAAGAGGAGCCTAGGAAGACATTATATAAATATTATGTAAATGTAAATATAATGTGATGTCCTGGATGTATCCTGGACCAGAAGACACATATTAGGTAAAAACTAAGGAAATCTCAGTGAAGTAATGACTTTAGTTAATGATAACGGATCAATATTTGTTCATGAATTGTGATAAATATACCTTAGTAACGTAAGATGTCAATAATAAGGGAAAGTGGGTGCAGGGCATATGAGAACTCTGTACCATTTTCTTAATTTTTCTGTAAATCCAAAACAATTCTAAAACTAAAAATTTATTTAAAAATTTTAATTGATATTAACAAATTACTCCATTAAAATGCAACAGTATACACTTCCACCACCGATGTGTGAAAGTTTGTTTCTCTGTACCCTTGACAAAAGTGAATATTATCAATCCTTCTAATATTTGTACAATTGAAAGGTGGCAAATGATATCTCACTGTTTAAATTTGCATTTTTAAATTATGAAAGAGATTTAGCATCCCTCTTCTCATTGATTGGTCATTTACAGTTCTTTTTCTACAACTGTATGTTGCTATCTTTGCTCATTTTTCAAACTGGGTCTTTGGTCTTTTTCCTGTGTAGAGCTTTTGGTATGGTTAAAAAAAATAATCCTTTTCTTTAATACGTTTGCAATTTTTTTGCAGACTGTTTTCTTTTGACATTCTTTCATTTTTTAAAAATATGCAGAAAATTTAAACATGTTTGGTAATCAAATCTCTCTTAATTTACAATTTCAGAGTTTCATCACACTTCTATTTTATTCTCAAACTAAGTCCTCAGAGGCTTGATTACTATAAATGGGTCCCTTCAAGCTAGTCCCTAATTATTTTAGGTGTTCTTGAAAGGATGTCTCACATGGGTTTTCAATCCACTGTCAGTTGAAATCCCTCCTGGGCTTTGCTCTTGTTCTTCTGCTCCCATGCCACTTGTTTTCTGAAAGCCACATGGAAACAGGTGCTATGTCAACCCTGGAGACACTAATCCCCAAACCAAGAGTGCTGTCCTTCCATCATGTCAGGTTCCAGTCCTCAGGATGGAGGTCCTCGGAATAGGTCAGTTCAGTGCAAATACATTTTTAAATTTGTTTCCTGTATACCTCTGATAACTCACCAGTTACTCTTAATATCCTTTGCTGATTTCTCCTAACTTCCTGGCGATTAAATGCCAGCTTTATGCTGCAGGACCCAGACCTTGACCTCCTCTCTAGCAACAACCATTTCTTGGATGAGCTCAGTTCATTTCATGGCTCTAGCTAGTGCTTCCCAGTGGTATACATTTCCAGCTGTAATTCTACTCTGGACCTCCTCTCTCCTCTCCAGACTCATATACCCAAGCCTAGTCAGCCTTTCCACTCATTTATTTAATAATCATTTCAAGGTTCACATGTCCAAAATTGAATTCCTGATCTTTGCTCCCAGTCTTCAACACCTCAGTAACCGGGAACACCATTATTCCGGCTACTCAGGCCGAATTCTAGGAGTCATTCCTTACACTTCATCCCATACCTCATATCCAATATGTCTGGAAATTCAGTTAGCTCTAACTTCAGAATATATCCACAATCCAAACATTTTCCAATACTCCTACTCATAAGACCTAGGTCACAGTCACCATCGCCTCTCTTCTGGAACATGCTTACGCCTCCGAATTGGTCCTCCCACTTCAGGCTTTGTCCGCATCATCTATTCTCTATACAGCTGCCAGAGAGATGCTTTTAAAACATGTCAGAACATTTCACTTCTCAGCCTAAAACCCTCAAAATGGCTTCCCCTATTACTCATTAAAACCCCAAACCTTACAATTGGCCTCAGGTCCTAACTTTTTCTGGCCCCCTGCTTTCTCCCTGAGCCCTCCCCACACGGGGCTCTTTGCTGTTCCTTGAATACACTGAGTGTGCATCCGCATCCTGGCCCGGGCCCTGGCTGTTTCCTCCACCAGAATGCTCTTCCCGCAGATAACCACGCGATTCACTCTCACCTCACTGGGGTCTCTGCTCATATGACGTTTCTCCATAGAGGTCTCCTCCAAACACCCTAAAATGACAACTCCCCTCACTCTCTGTCATCCTGTTACTTGCTTTATTTTCCACCTTTGCACTTGTTGCCAGCTGACATACTATTGTTGTTTATTTGTTTATTGTCTAACTCCCCCCCACTAGAGTATAAACTCTGTGTGGAAGAGATACTTTATTATTTCACTAGTTATATCCCTAGCAAAAAGAATAATGCCTGGGGCTTAGTATATATTCACAGATATTTGTTGAATAAGTGAATACATCCCATTATGTGCCTGGCAGCCAAATGTGAAGTAGACCCCGAACTCTAGATCTGATCCTGGTCCCATCTCTTTCCCTTTTGCCTCCTAAGCTGTGGCCATATGTATTTTCCCTGGTGGTTCAGAGGCCAGCACATTGGGCCACTTCATGTTTTCTTGATGAATAGAATTGAATTCCAAGGGCCTTGCAAACTGGAGAGGGGTCCAGAAGGAGAGCAGAATAGGATCTCTGGGAGGAATTTCAGAGTATGACGTCAGGGAACATGAGCAAAAGCACGAAGTAGAGACGGCTAAGGAGCAGCCTTGTGCCAGATCTACTGGCAACGTGGATGCAGAGATAAGTGAACACAACTCATTTTTCTGTGCCCTTTTTCCTTCCATAGGATCACATTTTCTCTATTGGATTCCAATTCCTAGCCACTCTTGGAAAAGGAAAGTAGGGTCACGTGGTGGAAAGAGTCCTAGATTCTTAGAAAGGCTTGGGTTAGAATCCTGCCTCTGATACTGAGAGCTGAATGAACTTGGACACACCATTTAATCTTTGGAAATGTCACTTTCCTCATGCGTAAAAGGCAGCGAACAGTGACTACCTCAAAAGGTAGGAAAAAACCTTAATATCCCAAACCCAACATAAAACAAGAACTTAGTCATGTAAATTGAACCTATCAAGTTGGCAGGAAGTGATCAAGCTTATATATGACCTGACATCTGTCTGGCTTTATTTATAGCATCCACTGATGGAATTTGGTGTGTTTGTCTCTCTTTTAGACTCTTTCCCGCTCCTTTCTTCCTCGAATATCCTCTTGTCTGATTCTCTGGACCCATGAAATTTTTACATCAATCTGATTCCTCTATGCACAAGACGGTGAGCTCTAAGTTTTAGAACAAAGAGAAACAGAAGAGAAGGTAGTTGGGTATTTTTATCTGGAGAAGTAGAGGAACCAGTTCTCTCTCTCTCTCTCTCTCTCTCTCTCTCACACACACACACACACACACATTGCCCACGGTGATGGAAAGGAAGATATTTCCATATCCCTGTCCCCCGCACTGCCGGCTACAAAAGCAGAGCTGCATGACAGAGCCCTGGGACGCCCCCTAAATGCATCTTCCCTGGCGTGACATCAGCAGGTTCCATCATTAGGAAGCAGCAAGGGCAGGTGAGGGTTTAGAATAACATAGGCCCCTGGGGCGTGCAGAGCTGCCTTGATGAGAACAGGTTGGGGCACCCTCAGGAGCTCTGGCTTCTGACCCACGGGAGGGAAAAGGAGGCTTCAAGAGTTAGAACTAAACTTGAATTCTGGGAGGAGGAACTGTCGCCAGCACCAGTGAGAGTTATCCCAGGAGTGACATACTTGAAAACATTAGAGAAATTAAAAGCCACCTCCAGGATGTTTGTCTGAGCTGCTACGGCTATTTCCTTGGGCTCCCCTCTGAGTTCCAATGCACTGCAAAATAATTCTCACCTTGATTAAGATAAATTTTTTCTTCCCAGCATGGTGTCCTCAAAAGGACACCTTTTAGGGCCATAAAACTCTGTTTGAATTCCATCTCTGCCAGTCAGTAGTGGTTGGCTTCAGGAAAGTTACATAACATCTCTGAGCTTCAGTTTCCTATCTATAAATTGGGAGTAATAACATTTGTCTCTCAGCGTTGTTTGAAGTATCAAATGGGAGAGCATATGTGTAATATGAATATGGTGCTGTCAATCATTTCTCATTTGCATAGAATGTTTCCATGTGGCAAAGCCCCTGTCTCTTTCCCAGTTCTCTGGAGATTTTCTTAAGTAAGGGTATAAATGTTAACCAAAGGGAATGTGATTTACATTCCTATTATTGGTGCTCCCTGCCCCTATTATTTCTCCCATTTTTCCACCTCACCAAGATCTGTCCTCACCTCCTTTTCTCTTCAGAAAGACAATATGGTCACCCATGGACTACCCTGCATAGCTGGTCTTCCAAAAACTGGTCTCTTTGAACTGTCTTGTATTTCTCACCTCTGCTATCAACCAGGGAGGCCCCAATATTCTATCCTTATAAATAAAGGTAACAGAGTATGCAGTAATGCATAATTCTCTGCTTTAACCCTTTCTTTTTTTTTTTTTAATTTATTTATTTATTTTTGACTGTGTTGGGTCTTCATTGCTGTGCACAGGCTTTCTGTAGTTGCAGCGAGCGGGGGCTACTCTTTGTTGCGGTGCGCGGGCTTCTCATTGCGGTGGCTTCTATTGTTGCAGAGCGCGGGCTCTAGGTGTGCGGGCTTCAGTAGTTGTGGCACGCAGGCTCAGTAGTTGTGGAGCACGGGCTTAGTTGCTCTGTGGCATGTGGGATCTTCCCGGACCAGGGCTCGAACCCACGTCCCCTGCATTGGCAGACGGATTCTTAACCACTGTGCCACCAGGGAAGTCCCTAACCCTTTCTTAATCCTTTCTGCACATAGTCATGACAGTGTTTTGTTAAAAATTCCTAAGGATTTCACTCCTCTGCTAAAACGCTCAGGTGGCTTCCTATCTCAAGAAGAGGTACAGGCCTTTACGATGACCTGCAAGACCTTCCTTTGTCCTTTCCTCTGTTTTTCAGGTTTCTTCTCTAAGCTGAGACGCAGCTAAGAGTGCTAAGGTGTGTCATTCCTTCATTCTTCGCTCTAGGTGAGCAGCTGGATAATCTTCCTAAGTAACCAGTCTTAGTGCTTCACTTTTATCTTAAAATGGTTTACCAACTTATGTTTGTTTATTGGGGAACACTGAAGAAATTAATTTAATTCATGAGCTCTGTAGCCAGGCTCTACCCCCTGGGATCTGTGTAACCCTAGGAAACTAAATCCCATTTTGCCCGTTTTATTTATAAAATGAGGATCATAAGAATACCATATGTAAAATCTCCAGTACACTGCCTACCAACTAGTAACTAATAAGTAACTGACAACTAGTTTTGCTGAATTATATGGCAGAACCCAGACTCCTATTGTAGCAGGTAAGACCTTTTTTAATATCATCTAAACCTACCTAATGTTTAGATTTATCTTGTCTCTCTGTCCTAATGGATAGTGCTTTCAAGCTATATTTAATTTTTCATTGTTACCTAAAGAAATTACGTGTTTTCATAACTGCCTTGCCTTGGTCTCCATTTCTACCTGGCAAGGACCCACTCAATCTTCAAGACCCAGTTCAAAAACTGGGTCAAGATGGTAGACTGAATTCACCTGCTTTTCATACCTTTTGCATAAAAATCCCTTTGGATGATAGAAAAGGTATTATAAAAGACAGTAAATACTGAACAGCACTGGAAAATGTAAACGGATGCCATCAGTGGGCCATTTTTGATGTATATTTAAAATATAGAAAGAAGTCAGAATATCTCTACTTCTGACTATCTGAGAAACTTTTAAAAAACTCCTGAATAAAAAAAAAATACTTGGAAATGATAGATAAAATGTTATAAGCATTCTTTTAAATGCATAGCTGAGCTTCTGAGAAAGAAGGATAAATCTCCAGGGACCTGAAACAGAGAGAGATGTGAAAATTCAGGTTGTAAGCTGCCACCCATGTAGAGTCGATCCTGGGAGCATTTGCTGTGCTTATTAACCAAGAGGTTTGAGCTTTAGTGGCTGTCACAGAAGAAAACAAGGTCTTTGTTTTCTTCTTGCAACTGAAACTCTGCACAAACCTGGAACCCTCAAGAGGTTACACTGTGGGTAAAATAGTGTGTTAGGAAAAAAATATCTCCTGTAACAAAGAAGACTGCAAGTGAAAGCACCTGTTGCAGCATGGGCTTTGGGAGGGAAAACGTCTTCCCTGTATATTTATACTCCTGGGCTGCCCATTAGGAGGAATTGAGATTCTGAGACACCCCAAGCACATCAGGGTCCCTCTCAATAACAAATGAAAATCTCTCAGGAAAGAAATGCCTTCAATTTAAGCTTCACGGGGTTTTGAAAGCTGGAGATATACTGAAGAAGATAATCAAGTTCAAGAAGGAAAGCATGAGAAAATCAAATCAGAGAGAAAGATGCAGCAGAAAGAATAAACACCAGAATCAGAGCCACAATAACCTCAGCAAATAGAATTATTTGATTCAGAATATATATATATAGGTAGAAAATTAAAAGCTGAATTGAAAATATACAAAATGAACAATATACAATAAAAAATACAAAGTAGGGTTGACAAAGAACCAAACAGATCTTCTTATAAATAAGATATACTTTTCCCATATAGGCCATTACAGAGTATTGAGTAAAGTTCCCTGTGCTATACAGTAAGCCCTTATTAGTTATCTATTTTATATATAGTAGTGTGTATATGTCAAAAAATCTAAATTGAGTGGATATATGTATATGTATATCTGATTCACTTTGCTGTACACCTGAAACGAACACAACAATTTAAATCAACTATACTCCAATAAAAAATAAAAAAGGTATACTTATTGTAATCAGCAGTTTAGTAAATGGTTTTAAAAAGAGAACAGACAAATTTTTGAAATGGAATAAATATTAGGAGATTTTCAGAATGCAGCCCAGAGAGTAAAAGAGAGAGAACACATAAGGCACAGAGAGTAAACAGAGAAATTTACAAGACATATTGAATCCGATTTCTAGGGAAGAAATTGAGAGAATGGGGCATGTGGCAATTGTTGAAGATATAATGGGTAAAATTTTCCATAACTGATAAAGGAATCATGTTTTCAGATTTAGGAAACAATGAATACCACTCAGGATAAGTTTTTTAAAAATCCACATCTGAACACATTATTATAATACTGAAGAACACAAAAATAGAGGAAATTTGCTAAAGCAGGAAAGAAGGAAAGACAGAGAGAAAAATAGCTTCAATTTAAAATTAATAGCTTATTATTTACCAGGAAAAAAAGAGTCAGTTTATTACTAAAAGTTCCTTACTAACGAATGTCAGAAAGACATATGTCAGGAAGAAGAAACTTGTGTTCAGAGGAAGGACTTAGATACGAGAAGGAGTAGTGAGCAATTTAACAGATAAATGTGGTAGAGAATTTTAGAAGTATTATCTATATGAAACAATGATAATAATAACAACAACTAACTTGGAAGTGTATTAAAGGCAACTTGGAAATAACAATATACTGGGTAATAATAAAAATAATATACTCATATAATAGCGAAATTCTTCTAAGTTCCTTGTATAATTCTGTAGGAGATTGTACACTTAATTAAATTTTAATGATTAGTACAAAGAGAATAGCAACAGTGTGTAACTAAGATAAAACAAACAAACAAACAAAAAACTATTTGATAAATTAAAAACAAGTCAGGACATATATATACTACCAAATGTAAAATAGATAGCTAGTGGGAAGCAGCCGCATAGCACAGAGAGATCAGCTCAATGCTTTGTGACCACCTAGAGGGGTGGGATAGGGAGGGTGAGAGGGAGACGCAAGAGGGAGGAGATATGGGGATATGTGTATACGTATAGCTGATTCACTTTGTTATACAGCAGAAACTAACACAACATTGTAAAGCAATTATACTCCAATAAAGATGTTAAAAAAAAAGAAGTCAGGAAAAGAGAAAAATAACTATAAAATAGATAAAATAGAAAGCAAAATAGATGTAATTTCACATATATATGAATATACAAATATATAGTATTCATATACTATGTATATACTGTATCTATAAACAAGATATTTACATTATTGTATATAAGATAATCATGTGTAGTATTATATACACATGTAAATATATGTATATATAGGATTTTTATAACTTGGTGTCATGGGTGGAATTGTGTCTCCCCACTCTCCAAATTCATATGTTAAAGTACTAATCCTTAGTACCTCAAAATGTGATCTTATTTGGAAATAGGGTCATTGCAGGTATAAATAGTTAAGGTGAGGTCACCCAGAAGTAGGGCAGACCCCACATCCAATATGACTGGTGTTCTTAGAAAAAGGGTAAATATGGACTCAGAGGCATACACACAGGGAGGACACATGTGAAGATTAAGGCAGAAATCAAGGTAATGCTTCTGTAAACCAAGGACTGCCAAAAATTGACATCAAATAACCAGAAGCTAGGGTAGAGGCATGGAAGAGACTCTTCTTCACAGACCTCAGAAAGAACAAAAGCTGCTGACACCTCGTCTCAGACTTCTAGCCTTCAGAACTGTGAGACTATAAATTTCTATATTTAAGTCATCCAGTTTATGGTACTTTTTACGGTACAGTTATAGCAGCCTTAACAAACGAATACACTCAGTTACATGTGTTTTGCAAGAGACGTGTATTTAAAAGATAAGTGCAAACAAAGGTTGAAAGTAAAATAATTAGAATAAAGATGTATCAGGTAAATTCTGGAAAAATGAAAATTTGTACATTATAGTAATATCAGAATTTTAAAAATAACTTTAAAACCAAAGCTTTGTGGTAATAAAAAAGATCACTATGTGATGATAAAAAATAAACTGGGAAAATTTGATAATTCCAAAATTGTATGCATGTTACATAGCTACATGTGTATTACATACATGTACATATATACATACATACATAATTTATGACAGAAAAATAAACAGAATTCAAACAAATGGAAAAAAATCAAATTATGGTGAACAACAGGAGGATATTTTAATACACCGTTCTTGGTATTCAAAGAAAAGGCAGACAAAAAAGCTGAGTTTATAAAAGAATAGTACACCAGTGACAAATAATTTGAGCAACATAATTGACAAGCTTGATCTAAGAGTACTGAGACCCTTGACCCCAACTCAAAGAATATACATTCTTCTTGAGCATATAGTCAATATTTATAAAAATTAATAACTACCAGATCATAAGGCTAGTCTCAACAAATTTCCAAAAATTATTATCACATGCATCACATTTCTTAATGCAATGCAGTTTAAATTAGAAAATTTTTAAAATTAAGTGTTTCAAGAAAGAGCAAGCACTAGAACAATGTAAATAATACATATCACACTTTATGGGATACAAATGAAGTCACAATTAGAACAAAACTAATGTTTTATAAAAATTGTGCTAAAAATCTGAAAATTGATGAGATAAAAATTCACCTAAGAATTTAGAGTAAAATAAAATGGAATTAAAACAAAGAAAATCAAATAGGGGGATAACAAAGATAAAAACATATAACAATAAATAGAAAACAAATTTAAAATGGACAGGAAATCAATGCTAATAGTTTTTTTTAGACTAATAAAACAGATAAACTAATAAAATAGATAACATGGCATGATTTGTCATACAAAAAAGAAATAAGAGCTAAGTAAATAATATGAGGATGGAGTAGAAAAGAGAGACAGTGAGTGAAGATTCAAAAGATAAGTGAAAGAATGCTATTTTTAAATAGATTTTTAAATTTTTATTACATGGACAACTTCCTAAGCACAAAGAAAACATAGCTTACTAAAACTAACACAAAGGAAAAAAATCAGAATAGACCAATATCATTAAAGAAATTGAATATGAGTTTTAAAAAAATACCACCATAAACAGATTTACAGGTGAGTTCTACGAAAAAAATCAAGAAACAGAATTCCAATATTATGGAAATTATCATAGAGAAATCAAAGAATATTAAGACAATACTATAGTTTTACTATATACGACTAATAAGACTTTTATACCAATACCCAACAATGATTGTTTGAAAATAAAATGACAGGTTTATCACAGCTATGAACTTAGAGGCCAAAAATTATCAAAATATCTTAGCAATCTTGATAAAGTTGGGTTTACCCCAGAATACATGAACTTAATATTAGATAATCTATTATTGAAATTCACCATATTTAGAGATTATGGAGAAAAATCATACGATTTTCTCAATAAGGAATGAAAACACTGTGGATAAAGATGAATACGCATAGGGACAAAAATTCTTAGCAATTAAATTAGAAGAGAACTTTATTTCATAAAGTATCTCTATAAAACCTGCAGAAATTGTCATAATTATTGGGCAAAACATTAGAATCTTGTGCCCTATCACATCAGAAATATAAGAGGGCTGTCTGCTAGTGCTGCTTCTATCGGAGGTCCTCTTCAGGGCACAGAATTGCTGCGTTGCTCAAGGTGCATTACTACGTAAATGGTGTTCCCTAGAGTCCTACAGCACTCAGCCTGTATGGCATTGCATTGAGGTCTTATTAGCAGAACTAGAAAAGAAACAAAAAATATTAGGGTTGAAAACTTTCCTAATTCCCAGATACTATGGTTGCATATGTAGAAAATCCAAGAGAATCTACAAGCAAATTATTAAAATTAATAAGCACATTTTCCAAGTTGTCTGGACATAAAATAATCATACAAAAGATATTTGTTTTCCTATACACCAGCAACAAATGGTTAATTAGATAATGATTATTTACAAGGCAGAAAAACAATTAGATACACAGAGGAAAAAAAAATCTAAAGAAAGTGTGCAAGACCTTTATGATGAATATTATGACATAGTATTGTTATAAAACATTGTATAGGGACTTCCCTGGTGGTCCAGTGGTTAAGACTCTGCGCTTTCACTGCCGAGGGCCCCTGTTCAATCCCTGGTCAGGGAACAAAGATCCCACAAGCCGTGTGGCAGTTTGTGTAAATTACATACAAAAATGGGAAAATAGCCTGTGTATCTTGATAGCATTAAGATTACAAAGCTGTCTCTTATGCCCAAATATGTGTAAATGTTCAAATAATTCTAGTTAAAATCCCAACAGGGTTATTTGTGGACTTTAACAAATTGATTCTAAAATTTATTTGGAAAATTGATGGGCCAAAGATAGCCAATTTCTTTTTGAGAGAGAAAAATCTGGTGAGGGGACATGCCCTATCAAATATCAAAAATAAATTCTATAAATACATAATATTTTTAAAACATGGCTTTTAAAAGGAATAGACAAATCAAACAATAGACTAGGATAAAGAGCCTGGAAACAAAACTGCATAAATAGAAACTTAACAAATTAAAATAGGCATTGCAGACCAGTGGAAAAAGGAAAGTTTATTGAGTGAAAGATGTGGGGCTATTTGATTACGTATAGGGGGAAAATGGATTCCTAACTCATTCATATATAAAAATATATTCCAGGCGAACTCAAGACCTAAATATAACAAGCAATCTTTTTAATCTTTAAAACAAAAATTGAGAAGGCTATCTATATAAACTTATGGTAGCAAAGTTTTATTTTAATAAAACACAAAAACATAGAGCATAAAGAAATGTTACCTTATACTACATTAAAATCAATAATTTTATAAATCAAAGCTTATGTAAATAAGTATAAAGACAGACCACAAATTGGTAGAAGATACCTGCAATTCAATATGATCAATAAGAATTACTAACTAGAACATGTTAGAAATCCCTTAGCAATAAAAAGATAAATTAACCAACAAAATGTTCATTTACAGAGGAAATAACAAAATACCCAAAAAAATATGAAAAGATACTCTATTTCACCAATATTCAGGGAAATGAAAATTAAACATACGAGATACCCTTTCATACTTACCAGTTAAGCAAAATTTAAAAAATACGACAATACTAAGTATTGTGAGGATGTGGATAAATGGGAACTCATATGCTGTGGTGAGGTTGACAATTGTTTCAAACACTTCGGTGAACAATGTGACAATATCTATTATAGACGAAGATGAACATACTTGATGACCCAGCAATTCCAGTTGTGCTTATAAATCAGAACACCAAAAACAAAACATCAAAGGGAAAGAAAAATAAGGCATATTGGATTGGTCTAAAGAAGAAACAAGTACAGAAAAAGTCAACTCTGAGGAGAAGCAACTACTGATGTTAAAGCTAGTTCTCCCATAGAAACTCCAAAGAAATGCCGAGCTAAGAGTGAACATATACAAAGGTCTAGAGGGAACATGAGGAAATCATCAGATAAATTAATTAAAGGACTAAATTGGAAACAGCTGCTCACACTAAACTTCTCTCCCTCCTCCATTTTGAACATCTGGTGGCAATGGCTTTTGCCCGTGGGAAAAAGCCTTGAGAACTAATATAAAAACAAAGGGAATAACTTTTCTTGGAAGGGCTCTTAGCATAAGTGTTGGCACTGGAGAAATAAACATATAGTCTGAGGTAAATCTATAAGAATATACATGCAAACATATAGAACATTTCATTTTTGAAAAAGTCAGTTCCCGTCAAGGTCTCCAACAAAGTAGTCGGAAGTGTAGGTTTAACTTGGGAGACTTAATATGTTCTGTGTGCAGAGAAACAAGACATGACACTCAGATGTTAAAGCACAAAAACTTTATATATTCACCCTTCCCTTCATTTGTCATCACTCATTAAATGCTTTTGTAATGTTCAGGATTTAGATTCATTGACAGGTAAATGAAGATATGCAGTCAGTCAAATAAAGTGTATAATAGCTTCCACTCTATTGTTCAGTCTAGCCTTAAGCTACTGATCAAGAACAGCCAAGAATCAACAAATATTTGAATAAACATGCACCTTGAAAGAGGCATCAGACTGAATAGTCAGAAAAACTGTCCCCCCCCCCCAAAAAAACCCCAAGTACAATTGAGGATATAGAGAAAGTACTTCAGAATAAATAGAGTTAATATCCTCAGGGAGATTAAAAAACCATCTGCTATGAAATAGAACCATAGTTCTGGAACTTACAAATAGGATAATTAGAAAAAATATATTAATAAATAAATGACAGACTATGAATAGCTGAAGATTCAATTAATGAGCTAAAAGACTGAACCACGTAATTAGCCTAAGACTATAGGGCAATACGACGAAGAGATGAAAAATATGAGAGAAGAGTTAAGAGGTATGAAGAATAGATACAGAACTTCCAATATCTGTCTGTTGATATGTTCAGAAGGAACAATCGTAGGCAAAGGAGAGTGGTAGGCAGAATAATGGCCCCCCAAAGATGTTTATGGCTTAATCTCCAATCTGTGAATATGTTATGTTACATAATATAGTAGACTGAATAATGGCCCCCCAGATATTTCCATGTTCTAATCCTCAGAACTTGTGAATGTTAATTTATCTGGCAAAAAGGGACTTTGCAGATGTGATTAAGTTAAGGATCTTGAGATGCGGAGTTTATCCTGAATTATTCGGTGGGCCTGCTGTACTCTCAGTGATCCTTATAAGAGGGACACAGGAGGGTCAGAGACAAAGGAGAAAGTGATGTGACAACAGAAGCAGAGAGTAGAGTGATGTAGCCAGGAGCCAAGAAAAGCCAGCAGCCTCCAGAAGCTGAAGAGGCAAGGACCAGAGTCCTCCTTGGAGCCTCCAGAAGGAACCAGGCCTACTGACACCTTGATTTTAGTCCTTTAAGATTCATTTTGGACTTTTGACATCCAGAACTGTGAGAGGATAAATTTTGTTGTTTACTAAGTTTGGGTAACTTGATAAGCAGTAATAGGAAACTAATACTCATGAGTTGCAGATAAATTCAAACTTCCTAATCAGCTGTCCTTAAACATCTGAAAACCAAAGTAATTCACCATATTAACAGACTAAAAATGAAACATTATATGATCATTTTTAAAAAAAGAAGAAAAAGCATTGTAAAATTCAATATCCATTCTCAATTAAAAAAAACAAAACTCCCAGTGAACTAGGAATAAAAAGGAATTTCCTTAACCCAACGATGAGTACCTATCGGAAACCTACAAGGAACGTTTAATACTAAAAGACTAAATGATTTCCCACTAAGATCAAAAACAAGATAAAGCTGTCCACTCTCAACACTTATACTCAACATTGAATTGAAAATTCTAGTCAGTGTAAGAAGGCGAGAAAAGGAAATAAAAGGAATCCCAAAGAGAAAGAAGTAAAACAGCCTGAATTCAATGATGACATGATCATCTACATTAAAAAAAATCACACAGACTATACAAAACTACCAGAACAAATACGTGAATCTAGCAATGTTGCAGGATACAACACCAATACACAAAATCAAGGTGTTCCTGTATACTAACAATGAACAATCAAAAAGTGAAATTATGGAAACAATACCATTTTAATGACATCAAAAGTACTTAGGGATAAACCTAGCAAAGGGATAAATCCACGTACATGGAAGACTATAAAACCTAGCAAAAGAGGGCCTAAATAAATGAAGAGATGTGTCATAGATTGAAAAACCCAATAACTCAAAAAGATGTTAGTTTTTTCCCCAAATTGATCTGTAGATGCAACACAATCCCAATAAAAATTGTCCCCAATTTTTTTTGTAGCTGATTCTAACATTCACATAGAGATACAAAGAACTAAAAATAGCCAAAACCAGTTGAAAAAGTACAAAGGATTTAAACTATTTGATTCCAAGATTTATTCTAAGGCTACATAAATCAAGATAGATGCTGGTGTAAAGATAGACAAATAGATCAATGGACCAATGTAGATTTTTCACAAATATACCCACACTTACATGGTCAATTAATTTTTGACAAAGGTGCAAAAACAATTCAGTGGATAGAGTAAATAGTGTTTTTCAACTATATACTATGTACAACTATATTTTTTCATTGCAAGAGCAACGGTTGATCAATCTATCTATCATCCATCATCTATATCTGAGCTTATATTTATGCTTTGCATCATATAAAATTAACTCTAGGGCTTCCCTGGTGGCGCAGTGGTTAAGAATCTGCCTCCCAATGCAGGGGACACGGGTTCGAGCTCTGGTCTGGGAAGATCCCACATACCGCGGAGCAGCTGGGCCCGTGAGCCACAACTACTGAGCCTGCGCATCTGGAGCCTGTGCTCCGCAACAAGAGAGGCCGCGATAGTGAGAAGCCCGCGCACTGCGATGAAGAGTGGCCCCCACTTGCCACAACTAGAGAAAGCCCTCGCACAGAAATGAAGACCCAACACAGCCATAAATAAATAAATAAATAAAATTAAACCAGTGAGATCCCTTTCACTTAAAGTAAGCTTTAGGTTTCATTGTTTAAAAAAAAAAAAAAAATTAACTCTAAGAGAATCATAGACCTAAACGTAAAACCTAAAATGGTAACATTTCTGGAAGAAAACATAGAAAAGATTATTTGTGATCTTGGGTGAGGAAAAGATTTCTTAGATACAAACCAAAATCATGATCCACAAAATAAAATATTGATAAATTGAATTTTATTAAAATTAAGAAGTTTTGCTCTTCAAAAGATACTTTTTAGAACAATGGAAAGACAAATGACTGACTGGAAGTAAATATTAGCAAATTACATATCTAATAAGAGACTTGTAATTGTAACACATAAAGAACTCAGTACTCATTAATAATAATAGAAGAGCTCAATAAATGAGCAAATGACTTAGTAGACATTCTATCAAAAATATATGGATGGCAAATAAGCACATAAAACAGTGCGTATCAGTGGTCATAAAGGAAATACAAATTAAGATACACATAATAAGATGCCACTACATATGTATTAGAATGTCTATAATTAAGAAGACTGACCATATCAAGTAATGGTAAGGATATGGAGCAACTCCAAATCTCTTGCACTACTGGTGTCAATGTAAAATGGCATAACCACTTTGGAATAAAGTTTAGCGGTTTCTAAAAATCTATACATATACCTTCCGTTAAGGAAGGTAACTAGGGCATACCATTTCTGGGCATTTACCCAATATAAATGAAAGTGTATGTCTATGTGAAGACTTATACACTAATGTTCATAGCAGCCTTATTTGTAAAAGTCTCAAACTGGAAACAACCCAAATGTCCATCAACAGATAAATGGATAAACAAATTGCTGTTTATCTATACAAATGACTACTACTTAATAACAAAGATTGAATTATTTATACATGCAACAACATGGATAAATTTAAAAATAACGATGAGAGTTAAAAACAAGACAGACAAAATGAGGTACATACAGTTGATTTCATTTATATAAACCTCTGGAAAATGCATACTAATGTTTAGGGCAGAAAGAAGATCAGTTGTTGCCTGGGGGAGGGTGTAAGGTGGAGAGGTGAAGGAGGGAGGGATGACGAAGGGCATTAATAAACTTTTGGAGATAATCTATATGTTTATTTTCTTGATTTCTGTGATAGTTTCATTGGTATACACATAGGTCAAAGCTTATGAAAATGTACGCTTTAAATACATTCATTTTATCATATGTAAATTATACTACATCAAAGCTGTTTAAATAAAAACTTGAAAAAAATGATAGTTGAATAAAATTCAATTCAATAAGTTACAATTGAATAAATTACAATTGAATTGAACTGAATAATTTGCAATTGAGTAAATTTATTTTAGTGAATAAAATTTTAATCATTTAAAAATCAATAAATGGATAGTAAATCTAAATGTGAAAGAGAAAACAATAAAGAATCTAGAAGATAATATAAGAGATATATTCGTGACATTGAGATAGGCAGAGTTTTGTCAAAGTAGATACAAAGAAACTAATGTTAAAGGAAAAAATTGGATAATTTGATCAAGTTAAAATTAAAACTTCTGTTAATTAGACAGCATTAAAAAAAAAGTAAAAAGGCACGGTACAGAGTAAGGATAGGTAGATAGGTGATAGATGATAGAGTATGTTCTGAACAATTCAACTAAAATAAAAAAGGGCAAATCTAATCTATGGATATATAAGTGAAACCACAGTTGCCTTGATTGGGGGTGAGTTGTCAGAGGTTGTGGTACAGGCAGGTTTCTTGGGTACTGGTGATGTTTTATTGTTTAATCTGGGTGGCATTACAAGGTGTATTCACAACGTGCAAATTCACTCAATTTATGATATGTACACTTTTCTGTGTGTATGCTATCCTTCGAATTTATTTTTTAAAGAAAAAAACTGATTATAATAATTAATAAATACTTCTGAGTTGTTTTACATAAAATAAATGCTGTTGAAGAATTCCATAATAAAGAAAGAATGTATGTTTTCGTTCACTTATAAATGAATTCAAATTCTAAAAAAGAATAAATGAGGAAAACCTTTACTAATGAGATTGTGTATCTTTTCATTCATAGGTTTAATAATCATTTGTACACCCTCTTTTGTAAAGTGCCTTTTAAAATATCGTGCCCATTTAAAAATTATGCTATTTATCTTTTTCTTAGCACTGTGTAAGAGTTCTTTATATACTTAGAATACAAGTTCTTTATTTCTATCAATCTATCAATCTATCTATCAATCTATCTATCATCTATCATCCATTTATTTATCCTCACTCTGTGCCTTGCCTTTTTACTTTTTAAAATATTGACTTGTAATTAACAGAAGTTCTAATTTTAAAACAATGGTGAGAGACAATATCAGGAGAGAGAATTTTTGAGGTTTTGAAACAATTGAAATTTTAAAAAATATGAAGATTGCAAAAGAAAATATAAATGGGAGGAAGGAAGAAAGAAAAGGAAGGAGGGTGGGTGGAAGGAAGAGAGCCTTCCAAAACCAGAGCCAGAAGAAAGATGGTTGTCCATCCTGAAGATGATCAACAGGCCACAGGACTCCTATTGAGGCACTAAGGAGAGGATTCATGTCTTTTGTGGTAGGTGAGAAGAACAGAGAATCATGTTGGGGGCTGAGATTTAGCTGGTGGGTATCAAAGTCATTTGTACCAAACAGGAATTCCTGAGTTAAACATTGCTCACACTCTGAAAAGTTAATTTTTCTCACAACCAGGAAATCTAGAGTAAATGGATGCTGGTGTAGGGTCAAAAATTCAAGAATGTCCAGATGATGTCTCTGGTATCTCTTGTCTTTCAGCATCTGCTTGTTATCTCATGGTCTCGAGATGGATGCTGTAACTTAAGATTTCATGTCCAACATCCATGGTGGAAGAAGAGAAAAAAGACAAAGAATCTAAGCTCTGTCCCTTTTAAATGCTTTTCTAGAGCTCCTTCCATGATTTGGGTTTGTATCTCTTGGGCTAGGGCTCTGTCACGTGGCTACACCTGGCTGCAAGGTAACCAAGGAGATGGGGATCCCGGGTAGGAGTGTGTCTGTTAATCAGCAAGCTGTCGCTGCACTCAATTCTAGATCTAACTGGTAGGCTTGATTCCTTGCCCAGTCTTTTTGGACTGGAACGCATCCTTGCTTAAAACTTTCTATGGTCCCCATAGCCTTAAAATGAGCTTAATCTCCTAAATATGACATCTAAGATTTTCATGATCTGGATCCTGTCTACCTCTTTGTCCTCATTTACTAATCCCCTCTGACTGGCACATAAAACTCTTCTCTTGAATAATTTGCTATTTCCTTTGCTTGCTAGGCTACTTTACCTCTTCTCAGATGCCGTTCCTTCGGCATAAAATACCCTTTACTCCCCTGTCTGTCTAATTAGTGGTTATCCTTCCCGACACCGCTTTCAGGAAGCCCTCCCTGACTCCAGCACAGAATGCTGTCAGCGCCCATCCTCCGGGTTCCTGCATCACCTGTGCCCTTCCTTTCAGAGCAGCAACCAATCTTTATCACAATAGTCTGCTTATTTGTTCTATATCCCTTATTGAATTGGGAGTTTTCGTGGTAGAAACTATGTTGTTTGTCACTGCAATCACAGTCCCTGAGATAGTAGTTGCTAAATTAATGTTTATTGAATGAATAAAGGACAACAAGAAGGGAAATAATATGCCAGCTCTATCATTTTACCAAGCATAAACCTCAAAACACTTGGAGAAGGCATTTCTCTCCCACAAGATAAAGCAACATCTGGCAGGCATCTGCAAGTCCTCCTCTGTTGAGAAACTTCTGGGAAATCAGAAATGCACGTAATAAAAGGTTTGGGCTTTTTTCTTCCATAGGGTGTTCACTGAGCCCCATGGAGAGCTATGGGGAGGGGCTCAGGGGAGCAGCCAAGCAGAACCTGATTATAGATCAGCTGTCAAATTGCAAAAGAGATCTTTCTCCTGCTGGACAGATTGCTTGCTGAGGATCATTAACCATTTAGGACACATGATTTTTTTTTTTCCTTTAAAATTGCTTTCAAACCTAGCAATATGAAAATGAAACCCCATTATGACAAAATCGTCTTTCATTCATTATCAGAATCTCATCCTTCAAGTGTGATTAGGGAGAATTTGAAGTTGTCTCCCACTCCCTGAGTTAGACCAGGATCAATAAAATGGTGACGTTGGTTGAGAGGGGATGAGATTAGGTTTAGAAGAGGTGGCCTCCATCTACTTACATATATTGAGCTCCTACTATGTACAAGAAACTTAACACAAATTATTACATTTATTCTTAACATGATGAGGTATTTATTATTATAATGACAAAAGTGAATCTCGAAGAGCATAAGTAAATGGTACAAACTCACAGGCAGTGCCAGAACCAAGATCTGCCATTATTAGTTTATTAATTTATTCATTCAGTAAATAAATAATTGTTGACTGCCTAATGAAAATTCCATCCCTGGATACAAGAGTCAGAAAAACGTAGTCACAAGACATAGTATTTGGTTGTCACAACTGGGAGGGGTGGTACCAGCATCTAGTGAGTATTGGCCAGGGATGCTGCTAAATATCCCACAATGCACAGGACAGTCCTCCCTCCCCAGCAAAGAATTATCCAGCCCCAGATGTCAATAGTGCTGAGGTTGAAAAACCCTGATACACACACAGACACATAGGCACACACACTTCATCACCATGGCCGCCAACCCTCTCACTCACCATTTCTTTATAAATACTTCAAAACTGATGAATGTCAACTCTAAATTCAGAAAATCCATTTTTATTGAAACCATCCAGATTATGGCACTGTATAGACACATGTTATGATTGAATAAACAAATTAGGAGTAGATAAAAAGTGGAATTTATAAGATTAAATTAGTGTTATTAATTTAACCCATTAGAGGTACTCTAAGCACTTTTCCATGTCTTTAATAATTATATTAAAAAGTTAAAGACTGCAATTTTCACAAGAAATGAGTAACTAAATGGTAGGGTCCTTAGGATTCTCTGAGGTGTTTTGGTTTGAAATTTGTAATAAAATTTTTCCCTACAGAAATCCAAGAAAATACCAAGACATTCTTGTTTGTAGAAGTACAAAGCAAAATTAATTCTTTTTCAGCTTCCCTGATGGCACAGTGGTTAAGAATCCGCCTGTCAATGCAGGGGACATGGGTTCGAGCCCTGGTCCGGGAAGATCCCACATGCCACAGAGCAACTAAGCCCGTGCACCACAACAACTGAGCCTGCGCTCTAGAGCCAGCGAGCCACAACTACTGAGCCCTCGTGCCACAACTACTGAAGCCCATGCACCTAGAGCCCGTGCTCTGCAACAAGAGAAGCCACCGCAATGAGAAGCACGCACACCGCAATGAAGAGTAGCCCCCGCTCGCCACAACTAGAGAAAGCCCGCACGCAGCAACGAAGACCCAACGCAGCCAAAAATAAATAAATAAATAAAATAATTTTTTAAAAAAATTAATTCTTTTTATAATAACAACAAGAAGAAGAACAATAACAATTCAGTCGGACTTCCATGCCCTAAAAACTGTGTATATCTCTTAAGAGAAAGAAAATACAAAGATAGCTTAAATAATTTTGGAAAAAAACTCATAAAATATTTGCACAATTAAAAACTGAGGATACAAAAATCTAAAGATAGACACTAATGAATTCATGTAAGTGGCCTCCTCAAAAATCATCCCCAAACCCTTAATTGCCTACTCCTATGCCTGATTCACTTTACAGGAGCTGGTGACAGCAAGGAATTAAAAAAAATATTTATAGAATAAAGAATGAATAGCAGGCAAAAGTCCTTGAATTTACATTTTTATGACGGGCAATAGCACAGAATAGTGGCAAAGGGTATGGGTCTTGGAGTTGTACAGCCTAGAATCAAACTTGGCTCTGCCATTTATTACTTGTGTGACTGTGGCCAATTCACTAGCCTGTCTGTGCCTCCTCATCCACCTCTGTAAGTAGGGTAAGAATAGAACCCAACTCATACTTTTAAATGTTGAATATAAGTAATGCACTTCAAACCATGCTTAGCTCATACTAGACGCTACATAAATATTAGGTGCTATCCGATCAGTGTTGTTGCTATTGTGACAGATATCATTATTATTTTTTGTAAACTGATAAGTGGTTGGAGAGTTGGGGTCATTAGAGAAGAGAAGCAGGCAAAGCAAAGGATGAGACCTGTGTAGACCGGAGACCCAGTTGAATTTGCTACATCAGTTGGACCCATTCACTGTCACAAATTAGTGGTCACTTCAACTTTATTTTCTTCCTGAGCTCCCAAGCCCTAACGAATGTTCTCATTCCGTACCATCTTCATCTCTCACCTGCCTCCTAGTAAGACTCTGCTTTTACTCTTGCTGCACACAGTCCCAATTTCTATGCACAATTGAGGGATCCTTTTAAAAAAAGAAGTTTGACCACGCCACTCCTTGGCTCAAGACCCTACAATGACTCCTTATTTCTCCAGAGTGACAGACACGGTCCTTATGATGATGCTCTGGGCCTTCCATGGTCCAGTTCCTCTCACCTCTTTGTCCTCCTGCTATTCTCCCCTCCCTCGCTCCACTCCAGCCCCTCAGGCCTCCTTATTGCTTCTCAAACACACACAACATGCTCCCTGCCCCAGGACCTTTGCATTAGCATTTCTCTCTGCCTAGGGTGCTCTTCCCACATTTACCCACTTAGCTAACTCTTTACCTACTTCACATCTTTGCTCAAATATCCTTTCTCAAAGCAGCCTACACCAGCCACCCTATTTAATAAAGCTGCCTGCCTCCCCAACTCCAACCCCTTGGCCCACCTGATCCTTCTTCCCCTGCAATACAGTTACCACCATTACCCTCTCCTGGACCAACCCATAGCATCCAAAGAGGATCCCTGCCACTACCTTTGCCACCCAGTCTAATCCCCACAGCAGCGAAGATATGTGGCATTCACTGAATTCCAATATATTACAAATTTACTTAATTGTTGTGCATACAATTTATTTCCCGTCTTACCCTGCTAGAATGTAAGGTCCAGGAGGGCAGAGATCTTTGTTTCATTCAATGATATCTTATAAGTACCTAGTACAGTGCCTGGCACACAAGAGGAATTCAAAACATGAACCATGAATGAATCCCTTTAATTCTTATCCAGGCCACATGGTAACCAGACTCTCCAGTCAATGAGAGCCTTGGGAACATTTAACCATTCATTCAATCATCCACTCTCCCTACTAAGATATATTGAGTACCTATTTTGCTTTCTGCCTTTGGCTTAGTATTAGCAAAACAAACAATGAGGTCTTATCTCTAACTCTTCCCACCCATTCATTTTATACTCCATCCTCATTTAGTTTCTTAATTTTCCCCAAGCATGCAATGTTCTTTCAAACTCTGAGGCCTTTGCCTCTGTGATTTCCTCTGCCCAATGAAAAATAACAAATAATAGCTAACATTAATTGAGTGCCCTGTTCTAGTGCTTTAAATGCATTTACTTATTTAGTCCTCATATCAATGCAGTGATTTAGGCACCTTTAATATCCCTGTGTTGACAATGGAAGAAAATCAAGGCCCAGAAGGGTGAATTAAGTTGTCTAATGTAATGTAGCTGGTAAGTGAGTGATTCAAACACAGTCCATTTGATTCCAAAATATCTCCTCTTTTAACCACTATATAATAGAGGAGGGCCCTTTTCTGTTCTTTCTATGCCCCAAATCTTGTCTCTGTCTAAATTAGGGGTCATGAACTTAAAAGCATTCAGGAACAAGGCAGGTAACAAAAATATGTGAAGGCATTAGATGTAATTTAAGGGAGTAGTAGGCCTGCAGTAAATTAGGAACTTATCTAGTTTTCTTACAAACACTGTATGTGTCAACCAAAACGTGTTTCTGCTGGATTCAGTCCATAGTTTGAGAATCAGCAACACTGCTTTGGCTACATCTCAGAGGTCAGTGTTAGTTACTCCCTCTTTGGTGCTCTCATAGCCTTTGTGTACTTAGTACTTCATCTATAACAGCACCAAGTAGGTTGTTAACACACAACTGACTGAGCGCAGATACATGCAATATGGTGCTGTCCAAGGTGTCCAGGTGCCTTCCTTAACCTTCAGTCTGGTAAGGAGACAGACCTACACTAATGGTACTCAATAAGGAGATAGACCTACACTAATGGTATCCAATATGGAGACAGACTTACCCTAATGGTACTCAATATTATAGCTGCAGTGATAGAAGCCTGTCCAGGATCAAGTAGGGGAGCAAAGGAGAAAGGGGTGAAAATGGTCACTAAAGGCATCAAGGAGGCAGAGACTGTTGAGTCTTTAAAGATGAACAGATGACCAACTACCCATCGGGTGAAGCCATGGAGGGAACAGAGAGCAAGGGCATTCCAGGCAGCATGATTTAAGTCTTGGAGGCTTGAACAGCCTGGAATTATCAGAGAAATTCAGAAATACCCATCTGGCCAAAACTAAGGAGGTACAAAGGGGAGGGGACAGCAGAACAAAAAGCGAGGCAAGAGTTTTTGTTTGGATACAAAATTTACCCTGTGGGCTAAAGAAAGTACTGAAGAGTTTAAAGATGACAAATACCATGACCAGGAAGGTTAGGTACAAGATAATTTGAATAGGTGGGTGAGAGATAACATGCTTCTGGATTTTTTGGATGGGAAAGGAGGCAATGAAAAATACTTGAGAACAATAAAAATTTTGAGAGCTGGAAAATATATGGAATCTCAAGGACTTGTTAACTAACTGGGTCCAGAAGAGTGAGTGATAGTCTAAGATGATGGCCAGGTTCTTGGCTTTGGGAGGATAAGCACATAGTAGTGTCATACAAGGATATAGAGAGTATGGATTAGAAGAGCAGGATTTGGGGGAGATATACTAAGTTCAGTACAATTTCAGGTGCTTGAGACATATCTGGGTGGAGGTTCTTAGCAAAGTTTTAATACATGGGTCTGAAATACAAAGAACTCTGGGCAGTAGTTGAACCTGTGAGAGTAGATGATTTCAAGTGTATGCAGACTGAATAGAGGGGAAAAGATAGGATCCAGGACAGGACTCTGGGGAAATAAGAAGATATAAGGGGTAAGAAGAGAAATACAAGGCTGCAAAAGCCGCTGAAGGAAGTATGATCAGAGATAAAAAGAGAATCGCAACAGAAGGAAATCAAGTCAATGTCTCTGAGGATGCCAAAGTATCCATTGCATTTATCAACAGAGTGGCCAATGGTGACTTTGCTGGGGGGCAGTGCCAGTCAATAGATAAGGAGGATCTTGGTGGCAGCGACTGAATGGTGATAAGTAAAGAAGTGGAGCCAGCAAGTGGAGAAAATTATTTTTTTTTAAAAACTATATCTGCTATTTTTATTTTTGAAAAATTTTTATTGGAGTATACTTGATTTACAATGTTGTATTAGTTTCAGGTGTACAGCAAAGTGAAGTAGTGATACATATACATATATCCACTCTTTTTTTTAAGAATTCTTCTGAGGAGCTTGGCTCTGAAGATGAAAGAGGGAAGCAACTGGAGGGAAATAAGTGGTTGAGGGAGGGTTTTCTTACTATAGAAGACATTTGAGTACTTTCCTCATCTGAAAGGAAGCAGCCAAGAGGGAGAGAGAGTCTGGAAATACAGTGTCTGGGTTGAGGTGGGAAAGCATGAGATCAACAGCACTGGTGGAGAATGTCCACACCCAGAAAAGAGACCACAGCCTATGAGCCTGGGAGAAAGGAGGTGTAAACGCAAATAAATGTATATTTTAAGTATCCCACAGGAAGTGTGGGGAGGTCTCATCTGACACCATTGATGTTCTCCAAGAAGTAGGAAGGAAGGACCTCCATTCTGAGTACCATTTTCATAATCACATGGCCCACCCTCCATAGAGTTGCTTCTGGGCTTCTGTCTCCATGTGTCCTTGTACTTTCCCAGGCAGTTGGAGGGCTTCTGTTGCCATAACAACAGGATGTGGCATTTTAGATTAGTTCTTAAAGTATGTGTGTGTGTGTGTACCCACAAACGGACTTGAGTGTTCTAGTAAATGTGGTGTAAATATAGGCTGGAGTGTCTAAGAGTGCTAGACTAGGTGTTTCTGTGATTATGCATGTGGATAATAAGTTGGTAAGAGTTTGTGAGTCGTTTTTGTGTGTCAGTATGTGGAGATGGAGAGGCAGCACGTGAGTGTGAGTATCTCTTTAAGGTATGAGTGTGTTTGAGTATGTTAGCATGATGATGTGTACACAAGGCAAAGTTTGGTGTCTAGGCGTGTGTGTGCAGCATGTAGGTTTCTGTGGGGAAAAGCTCATAGGTGTATGAGTTTTCAGTGGGTACAATCAAGTGAGTAGGTACATGTCTGTGTATGTATATCTGTGTGATAGTAAATGTGTGTGAATGTGCATATGGGGGTGTGAGAGTGTATATATGAATCTGAGTGTGCGTACACAGGTAGCTACCAGAGCCTACTGTATGGTCTTAAAGTCCTTATGAAGACTTGTTAAAATTTTCTGTATGCTCTATTGCATTCTCCACACAGATTTCAAATTTTATTTTGACCATCTTCTATGTCAGTAGACCCTGTGAGCTGGTCTTAGGTTTCTGGTGTTAGGGGGAGTCACATGCAGGGGACTTTGTGGAAACCTTGTAGGTGTGTAAATAAGAGAGTGATAAAGAGCAAGTGTACATCAGAGGGTATGTGAGAACAGTGGTGTTGTGTATATGTTTTGAGTCTGCATATAAGCTGTATGTGAGAGCCGACTTTGAGAGAAAAGGGAAAGAGCCCAGCTCTCTTTTGATAAGTATTTATAGAGAAAATTCTGCATGTCAAGCTTTGTTCCAGATGCTGGGAAACAATAGTAAACAGAAAATCCAGTTCCAGCTCTCCTAAAGCTTACATCTAGTGAGGTGTGACAGACCATAAATGAATAAGCTGATACAAAACATGTAGGGGGTGAGAAGTATTTAGAAGAAAAATAGAGCAGATAGAGGGGCTGGAGAGTGATGAAAGACACTCTTTTATATAAGATGGTCCAGGAAGGCCTCTCTGGGGAGGTCACCTCTCAGCAGAGGCTGGTTTGGGATGATGGAACAAATGGTGAGGTAGCTGGGGAAAGTGTTCCTGAAAAAGGAAGAGTAGGAGAACCCAAGGGGGCAAGGCATGTGAGGTGTTGAGAAGAGCAAGGAGGCCAATGTGGCTGGAGCAGGGTGATGCAGGGAGAGAGCGGAATAGAAGGACGAGAGATGGGTCAGGAGCCTCAACATCAGAAGTTGGCATGTTATTCTGAGTGCACTGTAGCAAGTCAGAGGAGAGTTTTATCAGAGAAGTGCCATGAATTGACAAAAGTTTTTTAAGGATTGCTCTGCATGCTGTGTAGCATTTAGATCCAAACAAGAATAGAAGCAGGGAGACTGAGTAGGAGGCAGCTATGGCCGAAGTCCAGAGGCAATGAAGAAGGTGAGAGGAGGGCAGACCAAGGACACATCTAGAAAGTAGGTCAGACAGGACTGGATGATGCACTGAAATGCGGTGTGAGAAAAAGCAAGGACTCAATGGGACTCCCAAGATTTCTGGCTTAAGCTACTGGAAGGATGAAGGTACCATTTACTAAGATGGGAAAGAATACAGGAAGTGCAGGATTAGGGATGGAATCAAGAGTAAGCTACTGGACATGCTAAGTCTGAGATGCCTGTTGGATTTCTGAGTGGAGATGTCAAGTAAGCATTGCTCGTAGGAGTCAGCAGTTTGAAAAAGACCTCTGAGATGGAACTAGAAATTTAACAGTTAACAGCCTATAGATGGTATTTAAAGCTTTGAGACAGAGTAGAACCATGTAGAGAGCACCTAGAACTGAGTCCTGGCATGGGGAAGTTGTCCCAACATGTTGAGTTCAGGAAACGGCAAAAGATCTCACGGAGAGACCCTGAAAAGATGCCTCTAGGAAGGTAGCAGGAGAGCCATTTGATTCTGTTGTCCTAAGACCCAAGTGAAGAGAATAGTTCAATGAGAAGTGAGTCATTATATGTGTCAAATGCTCCTGATAAACAAGTTAGATGAAGACTGAGTAGTGGCCTGGATTTAGCACCATGGAAGTCATTAGTACTTTGACTTGAGCAACTTCCATGAAGAGGTGGAGATGGCAGACTGATTGGAGCAGGTTTAAGGGATGCAGCAAGCTGGGTGGGGACAGACATATTCCAGCTTATTAGAAGGCACCAACAACAGCTCTTGTGGACGTATGGCCCATTGGCGGGGTAGGGTGTGGATTAATAACTTGTTCCTGGTTCAGGATAAGAGAAAGCAGTGGCAGGGGTTCCCTTTGGAGAAGCTAGACACATGGTGACATTCTCCAAGGGCTGATAGTCATACAAAAAGGGACTTTACAGCTCCATGTTCAGAGTTGGCCAGTATACGGTGAGGAAAGAGAGGCACCCTATAGAGGATCTGAGTTGCCAGGATCACCAAGTCCACCCTCTCTATTAGGGGAGTAACCAAGGCCCAGAACAATCTCTATGATTAGACCAGGTCACATAGCAAGCCGAAGGAGGAACAGAACCTTGAGGGTCTATGACTCTCAGTGGTTTACTTTTTCTAATCTTAGGTGGTAAGATTTCTTGGGCCAAAAGTCCCCAAACCAGAATCTCCAAAAGATTTTACCCAGGGATATTGAAAATTATGTTTCTGGAACTTAATGATTTCAGGCAAGCATTTGAATTCTACTAAAACATAAAATCCTCCTGAATCCTTAAGTATTTAAGTTATCATAAGTTAAAATAAATAAAGGATTTGAGATCAGTCTTTGACCAGTGGTAGACAAAGGAAGTATGAAGGCCCTGATCATCATGAAAGGTAACAGAGCTGGGGAGCCTAATGGAAAACACGGATGTGCCCAAAGTTTAAATCTGCTTGGGTCACAAAGCACCGAGCTGATCTCCCTGTGCTGAGGGAGGAGATATGGGGATATGTGTATATGTATAGCTCATTCACTTTGTTATAAAGCAGAAACTAACACACCATTGTAAAGCAATTATACTCCAATAAAGATGTTTAAAAAAAAAATCTGCTTGGGTGAGAACACCAATCAAACATGAGACAGGGCGGGAAGATCTGGTCTCCAAACCAGTCTGTGTCACTTGAGTATTACATGATCTTAAGCACATCATTTGTCCTCTTCACGTCTTCAAGACATGAACAATAATCCTCTATCAAAGGCCTGTTCTGAGAACTGAATGTTGTTTAATCCTCATTCAACAAATATTCTTTAGAATTCTTTAGAACCGCTTGAGCATTGGGCATAAACAGACTGTCCTCAGCTCATGGCTGCTCCATTCTCTTTCCAGCTGCCCCCTGGGTGGAATGCAGAGCAGGGGTGAGCTACCTGACCACACGGTCAAGGATAACACCCCAAGGAAGCCAGAGGAACAGGCCAAATGCACCAAGGGTGCTCTTTACCTAATGTGTATTCTGGAAAGTGCCCTATGGAAACCGAGTTTGAAGAAAGTAAATCCTATTTTCCCTCCACCTCTCAGTAATGTTAGAGGAGGGTTATCTCCATTCATTATTAAACTTCTGTTTAGGTTTAAGTTTCAAAGAGATCATACACGAAGTCGCTGCCATTTACACATGTGTGCTTTGGGAAGAACTTCTTACATTCCCTGTGGCTCAGCTTCTTCATTTGTAAAATGGGACAAATATAGTATCTTTCTCATAAGGAGGAATAAATGAGTTAAAATGTGTAGAATGTTTAGAAAAGTGCCTGGCACATAGTAAGTGCCATTATTATTATTATTCTGTATAAGGATAGCTTTAAGTTTAGATTGCTTCCACATAAGCCTATTAGACAAATTCTTCAAATACTAGGCTGCACTTCCAAATTTGCAAGAAAGCTATGGGTCTCTGCTAAGTATTAGGATATAGGTTTGGCTGCATGTAACAGAGACCCCAAAGAAGGGTAGCTTAAGCAAGATGAAGGTTTATTCTTTCTCACAAAAGGGTTGAGCTGGAATATATTCTCCACAAAGCCAATGAGGCCGGTCTCCTTCTCTCTTGTTACTCTGGCTTCCCTGGAGTGTAGCCCACGTCTACATGGCCCACGGTGGCTCACCACCCTCCCCATTTCAACCTGGGGGCAGCGGGAAAGAGGAAGGTGAGACCATGAACTGGAGGCGTGGTCATCAATTCGGCTTGCCCTCCATTGTCCAGGACTAGTCCCGAGGCCACATCTGGGGTGCTAATTCTCTATGGCCATGTGCCTGACCTCAAATTCTGTTATTCTGGAAGAAGGGCAGCATGCATACTGGGGGACAAGCCTCTGTCACACTCTTGGAGTTCACAATAGAACATCTGTTTCCAAATTTCAGACATTAGGGCATAACCAGAGGTTAAGGCAGCAGTTCAGAGCACAAATTCTGGCTGCCTCAGTTTAAATCCCAACCTTGTTGCTCACTGGCTGTATGACCTTGGGCAAGTTACTTGAGCTCTCTGTGCCTCAGTTTCCTCATTTGTAAAATGCAAAAAATAGTACTATCCAACTCATAAGAATTAATTATACAGACAAATCCATATCTAGCTTAGACTATGGTCACTTTATAGCAAGCACTATAAAAAGGTTTGCTATTATTGTATTGATGAACTCTTTGTTTTTACAGATGTCTTTTTTTTTTTTTGTTAAGTTTAACATGTATCTAACTTCTTCCAAGGCAATTGTATCTATGTGCAGGTAGTACATGAGTTATAGTGTACCAGTTATAGACAAGCTTTTTCTAATATATTCTAATTTATAATAAAACAAAGCCATAAGTCCTAAAATATTGCTTTAGAGGTTTATACATGAGACACCTGCAATCATCTTGTACATCACCATTGCACGTGCCCCCCCCGCCCCCCCGCTTCAGGAAATAATACCTGACTTACAACCAGAAGACTCAGACTCCAATTATTTGCTGTTTGACCCTGGGCTGTCATTTCCCTCTTCTGACACTCAGTGTCCTCCTCTATCAAATAAAGAGAGAGTAAAGTCTATCTCAGGGTGTGGTTGAGAAGACTAGGTGAGAGAGTTGCATGGGAAAGCACCAAGACTCTGAGCCTGGCATGGGATAAGTGTGCAGCAAAGTCCACCCGAATCTGAAACTCCCAAAAGACAGATTTTGTCTTTGTTACCCTCTGAGAGGGGCCGACTGTGGGCAGCTTCTTCCTTTGAAAGCTTTTGGACAGGAAGTAGCAGTTTTAGAAACCCATGGTCCACGACTGCCTTCTTTGCTGGATGTAGAAGTCTTTCCTTTGAAGAGTGAGGTACAGAATCTGCCATATAACTGTCCATTTCTTACAGTTCCGGTGAAAAGGAGGGCATGTGGAGGTCAAGAGCAAGGTGATCTCCAAATCTGAGAATGTTCTTGAGAAAACAGCTCCCTTCTGCCTGCCTCCCCCACCTCCGTTTCTTTTTTCCTTCTCACCTGTTCCTTGGACAGGTTCTGGAGATAGAATTATCTTAGAACTGGGGAAGAATCTGTTAGGGATAGAATTTTCTTAGAACTGGGGAAGAATCTGTTAGGGATAGAATTTTCTTAGAACTGGGGAAGAATCTGTTAGGGGGATGCCCCTCCTTATTGCAACACTGTCGCCACTGCCTCCACCCACACTCTCTTCCTTTTATCTCTCCCAGGCTCTTCCAGATCTCCGACTCATCACATGTCTCGTAATTTCTTTCTCCTTTTTTTTTTTTTTTTAATGCTCCCATCCTCATCTCTCAGGTTTGTTTTGCAAGATTAAAAGGAAGCTAGTGTGCTGTATTAAGACCTGATGTGACTTTCAGGTCTCTTCTTTCTTTTCAAGGAAGTTTAGTTTCTTTCCTCCTATCTTCCATCCCTGATGGCAACTTTGGATGCCAGGGGAGGGAAGTTCTGGTTTCTAATCAGTGTGCTAGTTGCATGACTTTGGACAAGTCAAACTACCACACCTCCAAAATGCCCATTTTCCTCTTCTGGAAATCCTCTCTTCCAGGGGAAATAAAATCAGGAGATATATTTAAGAGACCCAGCACAATTCCTGGAATGGAACAGTCATTCAATCAATGTTTTTTCTTCTTCTTTGCCTTCTTTTTGTTTTCTTCACTCCACTTCTAATTCTTCCATTACTGCAAAGGCTGTAGAGCTTATCCACAAATAGTTGAAGTCCCCAAAACTCACAACTGGGCCCAGGGAAGGAGATGAATTTATTTATTGTTGATACTGATGAACATGATGCTAGGTTATTGAGTATCTACCTTGTGCCAGGTCATTTTTATACCATTTTAATATATGTTAATTCACTTAAAATCTTTCCAGGACTCCTAAGAAATCGGTATGCTTGTCACTGGCTAGAGGTTGCAGACCTTGCCCAAAGTCACTCCAATAAAAAAGGAGCAGAATTTGAATCTGTTCCCGGGTATCTTTTGTGATTAAGGTGAATACACTTTCCATACTTTCATGCTGGTGTGAGATGATGCATCATTCAGGCCCACTCAGGAACACAGAAAATACTCCAGGTATCTAAAGCAAAGGAAATTTAAGATAGGGAATCTGTTATACAGGTGATAGAAGAGCTGAAAAACACTACAGGGTTCCAATAGTAAAAAAAGCTGCAGGCAACTCAGAGGTTCCAGTAGCAAAATGGTGCTGCTATCCCCTTTAGGGCTTTAATGTCATGGGGAAATGATGGAGTGAACAGAACCCAGAAGCGGAGGCCCTCCAGTGGGAGAAGCTGAATCCCAGAAGAGATGGTGCTAAAGCTGGAGAAGTTCCCAGAAACCCAGGGAAAGATGGAGAGAAATACCCAGCTTCTCTCCTCTCTGGTCTTCTGCCAGTGCCTCCCATTGGCTGAAACCACTTGGAGATAAAGGGCAAAGGATCCTGGGGAGTGTAGTTCTCTGGGTGGTGAGTGCAGCAAGAGATGACCTGGGAACAAACAAGCAAAAGGTCCACTGAGGTAGCAATGATGGAACAGGAAGAGAGCTTAAAAGAGGGACCAATTAACTTTTTACACATGCACTTAAAGAGAAGAACAAAGGAAACTTGTCTGATGAAGGAAGGAGAGCTCACTTCCATTTCAGGTGATTTTCTACCTGACTGGTTTGACTGAGAGCCTAAGATTAAGCAGTGTTTTTTTTTTTCCAGGGAGATAGAGATAGAGAAAAAGCATACTTCAGGGGAAGGAAACAGTCCAAGAGAAGTTACTGTAATAGGAAAACACCTGCACCTACTGGGAAATTGGGCACAAGTGCTTGAAGAAAGGTTTGTTATGGATACTACTGACCCAGTGCAGGATTTTGAGGAAGGGAGAGATGATTAGAGCTGGGAAGAAGGCCATTTTCAGGACTGCAGTAGGTGGTGGTATGGGCCGAATCCCCTTATGTTCATTGTAGCTTAGAATGGAAAAGGCTTAGAAAACTGTAGGAAGACCATCCCAGGTTGCAGTGCCTCCTGAGGGGCGTTGCAGAGACTCTGCCCCTTTTCCCTCTGGGAACTGCGACCAGTCTGCAACCAGGAAGTCTCCTGTATTATCCACCCTGTGGGGATTACAGCCAGAGACAGGGTCACTTCTGTGTTAGAGCTAAAATACATATTTGTCTGGAGCAAACAGTGCAACGGGTGGGGAGACATCCACTGCACTTTCTCCCATTTCCTTTTGTTTCTGTTCGTCTCTCCAGGATGGACATCTGCCCTTCTCTGCCCAGCAGGAAGACTGTAACCTGCGGCCACCTAGTATTCCGGTTTCTCATTGGGTTCAGCCAATGGGAGGCACCAGCTGAAGTCTGAGAATGGAGGAGAAGGACATGCGGGCACTTGTACCCTGCTCCCTCCCTGCCAGCTTCAGGTGGCTTCCTTACCTGAGGATATAATGCTTTAAGCCTAAGGTGATAGCTTGCTTTGGTTGCTAGTCTCTGGCTGCTTCACTGGTCCTTACAGGTATTCTCAACTCCACCCTGGTTCTTGAGGAGGATTCAAGATATTTGCCTCCAGTTTTTGTCAAGGTGAACATCTCTGATGGTCTGCCCAGTTTCTAAGAACATCCTAAATTGCTCTCACTTCCAGGGGTGGTCCCCAGGAATTAAGTGTGTATGGTGGCATTTCCCAGTAGGAACTCTGGTCTGAAGGAGCAGCTGTGAGGCCTCTTCACATGGCTCCCTATGTGCAACTGAAACTAGACTAAGTGCAAAGGAATAAAAGGACATCAGAGAGTCCAGGAGTATACGTGACCTGGTGGGGCCCCAGCCCAGGATCTCCCTTGCCTTGCTAATGCCTGACGGTGTGGCTGACAGGGTCTTGGTGCTCTGGCCGGGTGTCAGGCCTGAGCCTCTGAGGCGGGAGAGCCAAGTTCAGGACAATGGACCACCAGAGGCCTCCCGGCCCCATGTAATATCAGTCATTGAGAGCACTCCCAGAGGTCTCCTCAATGCTAAGACCCAGCTCCACTCAAAGACCAGCAAGCTCCAGTGCTGGACACCCCATGCCAAACAACTACCAAGACAGTAACACAACCCCACCCATTAGGAGAGAGGCTACCTAAAATCATACTAAGTTCACAGACACCCCAAAACACACAATTGGCCTCAGTCCTGCCCACCAGAAAGACAAGATCCAGCCTCATCCACTAGAACACAGGCACCAGTCCCCTCCACAAGGAAGCCTACACAACCCACAGAACAAAACTTACCCAATGGGGGCAGACACCAAAAACAAAGGGAACTATGAACCAGCAGCCTGAGGAGACCCCAAACTCAGTAAGTTAAGTAAAATGAGAAGGCAGAGAAATACGCAGCAGATGAAGGAACAAGGTAAAAACCCAACAGACTAAACAAATGAAGAGGAAATAAGCAGGCTACCTGAAAAAGAATTCAGAGTAATGATAGTAAAGATGATCCAAAATCATGGAAATAGAATGGAGAAAATACAAGAAACGTTTAACAGGGACCTAGAAGAACTAAAGAGCAAACAAACAATGATGAACAACACAATAAATGAAATTAAAACTTCTCTAGAAGGGATCAATAGCAGAATAACTGAAGCAGAAGAACGAATAAGTGACCTGGAAGATAAAATAGTGGAAATAACTACTGCAGAGCAGAATAAAGAAAAAAGAATGAAAAGAATTGAGGACAGTCTCAGAGACCTCTGGGACAACATTAAATGCACCAACATTCAAATGATAGGGGTCCCAGAAGAAGACGAGAAAAAGAAAGGGACTGAGAAAATATTTGAAGAGATTATAGTTGAAAACGTCCCTAACATGGGAAAGGAAATAATCAATCAAATCCAGGAAGCACAGAGAGTCCCATACAGGATAAATCCAAGGAGAAACACATCAAGACACATATTAATCAAACTATCAAAAATTAAATACAAAGAAAAAATATTAAAAGCAGCAAGGGAAAAGCAAAAAATAACATACAAGGGAATCCCCATAAAGTTAACAGCTGATCTTTCAGCAGAAACTCTGCAAGCAAGAAGGGAGTGGCAGGACATATTTAAAGTGATGAAAGGGAAAAACCTACAACCAAGATTATTCTACCCAGCAAGGATCTCATTCAGATTTGATGGAGAGATTAAAACCTTTACAGACAAACAAAAGCTAAGAGAATTCAGCACCACAAAACCAGCTCTACAACAAATGCTAAAGGAACTTCTCTAGGCAGGAAACACAAGAGAAGGAAAAGATCTACAATAACACACTCAAAACAATTAAGAAAATGGTAATAGGAACATACATATCGATAATTACCTTAAATGTAAATGGATTAAATGTTCAAACCAAAAGACATAGACTGGCTGAATGGATACAAAAACAAGACCCATATATATGCTGTCTACAAGAGACCCACTTCAGACCTAGGGACACATACAGACTGAAAGTAAGGGGATGGAAAAAGATATTCCATGCAAATGGAAATCAAAAGAAAGCTGGAGTAGCAATTCACATATCAGACAAAATAGACTTTAAAATAAAGACTATTACAAGAACAAAGAAGGACACTACATAATGATCAAGGGATCGATCCAAGAAGAAGCTATAATAATTGTAAATATTTATGCACCCAACATAGGAGCACCTCAATACATAAGGCAAATGCTAACAGCCATAAAAGGGGAAATCGACAGTAACACAATCATAGTGGGGGACTTTACCACCCCACTTTCACCAATGGACAGATCATCCAAAATAAAAATAAATAAGGGAACACAAGCTTTAAATGACACATTAAACAAGATGGACTTAACTGATATTTATAGGACTTGCCATGCAAAAACAACAGAATACACTTTCTTCTCAAGTGCTCATGGAACATTCTCCAGGATAGATCATATCTTGGGTCACAAATCAAGCCTTGGTAAATTTAAGAAAATTGAAATTGTATCAAGTATCTTTTCCGACCGCAACACTATGAGACTAGATATCAATTACAGGAAAAAAATCTGTAAAAAATACAAACACATGGAGGCTAAACAGTACACTACTACATAACCAAGAGATCACTGAAGAAATCAAAGAGGAAATCAAAAAATACCTAGAAACAAATGACAATGAAAACACGATGACCCAAACCTATGGGATGCATCAAAAGCAGTTCTAAGAGGGAAGTTTATAGCAATACAATCCTACCTCAAGGAACAAGAGAAATCTCAGAAAAACAACCTAAGCTTACACTTAAGGCAATTAGAGAAAGAAGAACCAAAAAACCCTGAAGTTAGCAGAAGGAAACAAATCATAAAGATCAGATCAGAAATAAATGAAAAAGAAATTAAGGAAATGATAGCAAAGATCAATAAAACTAAAATCTTGTTCTTTGAGAAGATAAACAAAATTGATAAAACATTAGCCAGAACAAAACATTAGCTAGAATAAAAAATTTCACAATTTGTATGGAAACGCAAAAGACCCCAAATAGCCAAAGCAATCTTGAGAAAGAAAAATGGAGCTGGAGGAATCAGGCTCCCTGACTTCAGACTATACTACAAAGCTACAGTAATCAAGACAGTATGGTACTGGCACAAAAACAGAAATACAGATCAATGGAACAGGATAGAAAGCCCAGAGATAAACCCATGCACATATGGTCACCTTATTTTTGATAAAGGAGGCAAGAATATACAATGGAGAAAAGACAGCCTCTTCAATAAGTGGTGCTGAGAAAACTGGACAGCTACATGTAAAAGAATGAAATTAGAACACTCCGTAACACCATACACAAAAAATAAACTCAAACTGGATTAAAGACCTAAATGTAAGGCCAGACACCATAAAACTCTTAGAGGAAAACATAGGCAGAACACTCTATGACATAAATCACAGCAAGATCCTTTTTGACCCACCTCCTAGAGAAATGGAAATAAAAACAAAACTAAACAAATGGGACCTAATGAAACTTAAAAGCTTTTGCACAGCAAAGGAAATCATAAACAAGACGAAAAGACAACCCTCAGAATGGGAGAAAATATTTGCTAACTAAGCAACTGACAGAGGATTAATCTGCAAAATATACAAGCAGCTCATGCAGCTCAATATCAAAAAAGCAAACAACCCAATCCAAAAATGGGCAGAAGACCTAAATAGACATTTCTCCAAAGAAGATATACAGATTGCCAACAAGCACATGAAAGGATGATCAACATCACTAATCATTAGAGAAATGCAAATCAAAACTACAATGAGGTATCATCTCACACCTGTCAGAATGGCCATCATCAAAAAATCTACAAACAATAAATGCTGGAGACGGTGTGGAGAAAAGGGAACACTCTTGCACTGTTGGTGGGAATGTAAATTGATACAGCCACTATGGAGAACAGTATGGAGGTTCCTTAAAAAAGTAAAAATAGAACTACCATATAACCCAGCAATCCCACTACTGGGCATATACCCTGAGAAAACCATAATTCAAAAAGAGTCATGCACCACAATGTTCATTGCAGCACTATTTACAATAGCCAGGACATGGAAGCAACCTAAGTGTCCACCGACAGATGAATGGATAAAGAAGATGTGGCACATATACACAATGGAATATTACTCAGCCATAAAAAGAAACGAAATTGAGTTATTTGTAGTGAGGTGGACGGACATAGAGTCCATCATACAGAGTGAAGTAAGCCAGAAAGAGAAATACAAATACTTTATGCTAACACATATGTATATGGAAGAAAAAAAGGTTCTGAAGAACCTAGGGGCAGGACAGGAATAAAGACACAAATGTAGAGAATGGACTTGAGGACACAGGGAGGGGGAAGAGTAAGATAAGACGAAGTGAGACAGTGGCATTGACATATATACACTACCAAATGTAAAATAGATAGCTAGTAGGAAGCAGCCGCATAGCACAGGGAGATCAGCTCGGTGCTTTGTGACCACCTAGAGGGGTGGGATAGGAAGGGTGGGAGGGAGACACAAGAGGGAGGGGATATGGGGATATATGTATACATATAGCTGATTTACTTTGTTATACAGCAGCAACTAACACAACAATGTAAAGCAATTATACTCCATTAAAGATGTTAAAAAAAAAAGTGTGGGGCTTCCCTGGTGGCGCAGTGGTTGAGAATCTGCCTGCTAATGCAGGGGACATGGGTTCGAGCCCTGGTCTGGGAAGATCCCACATGCCGCGGAGCAACCAAGCCCGTGAGCCACAACTACTGAGCCTGCGCGTCTGGAGCCTGTGCTCCGCAATAAGAGAGGCTGCGATAGTGAGAGGCCCGCGCACCGCGATGAAGAGTGGCCCCCGCTTGCCACAACTAGAGAAAGCCCTCGCACAGAAACGAAGACCCAACACAGCCAAAAATAAAAATAAATAAATAAATTAATTAAACAAAACAAAACAAAACAAAACAAAACAAAAACCTCTGTCTTTCTTCGAAACTACTCGCAGTGAGCTTCAAATACGGCTTCAAACTTAAAAAAAAAAAAAAAAAAAAGTGTGTATGGTGATCCTGCGTCTCTGGCCACAGATGATTAGACCAAGAGATGGGAGGTATTTGACTCAAGTCAGCCAACCAGATTCTCTTTCCCAGGGATCTGGAAATAGGAGAGGAAGACTCCTGGATAGAGAGAGGCAGAGAGAGAGGCGGAAGGTACAAAATCATGTGGCCAGAAAACTCCAGAGCTGTGGTTGATTATTATCCACCAAGTGGACTGGAGAACAGAGAAATCAGACCCACCAAGCCCGAGTGGGACGAGCATCCCCTTCCCTGAGTTCATGTCCTCATATAAATTAGGAAACTCTGCTACTTACTAATCATGAATGATTTGGCCAATTTATTAATCTCTATGACCTTCTCCGTCTACCTGTGAGAAAAGAGCGATCATAACTCCCTCACAGAGTGGTAGAGAACATAAAATGGTGTTTAACAGAGTATCCAGCAGAGCCCCTGGAAAGGAGGAAGTCCTCAAGAACTGTTAGTTCTTCCCTCACTTCCCCTTTAAAAACAGAATAGAACAGCTGTAGATTGCTATAGGAATAATAGATCAGCATAAGAATAGAGTATAAGACCTTAGAGATTGTCTAGTTCAGTCTAAATATTTTGTAGATGGAGAGACAGAAGCATGAATAATGGAAGTTGGGTAGAACAGAGAACTTTTCAAGGATGAGGCTGTACAATCTCCTCTATAGTTTTTTGTTTTTTCTTCCTAGGATAGAGTGTATTTACACATGCAATGGCCCTGCCTGAAAGCTAAAATTTAGATCAAATATATTCTAGGTGCCATTAGACAATACATGAAAAAACACATTGTAAACTGAAAAATTGAAGAAGATAACTTACCTTTTGGGGCATCTTTTATGTGTCAAGCACTATATTAGACCCTTTGCTTGTTTGATCTTAACAACAACACTGTGGGGAGGATATTACTTCTCTGATTTGCAAATATAGGAGGAAAATGAGGTCCAGGGAGCTAGAGTAGCTGGTCCAAGGGCACAAAAGATAGTAAGCAGTAGAAGTTGGTTTTGAACCAGGTCTGTCTGGTTCATAGCTCCTGCTTGTGTGTGTTTACACTCTATCTCTCACTCTTAAGTGAGTATAAAGACTTCATACTTGTGATGTACAAACGCTGTCATTGTGTGTATACAGTGATGCCCCACATATACCAAGGACCACTTGACAATCTGGCACCTAAACAAGGGTGCCATTTGCATGCAAACTCCACATTTGTTAGCGTCACTGGGTATCAAAGTCAGGTCTCCTTTAGGGCACTGAGAATGAGCAATTTCATTAACAAATGAAATGGAGATGTATCAGGACCCGTGACATCCATCCATAGCCATTACCTATACCCTAGCTGTCGCACTCCATTTGGCTGTGTACACAGAGGGGATCTCAGATCAGCAGATCAACAGTGGCTTGTCTGAGCTGAGCACTGAGCAGAAAAGTCAATTACAGAGAAACGGCCAACACTTGGGAATATCTCCTTCCTGTGGGTTATCAGACCTTCACATAGCTAGAGGGAACTGTAGTAAAGTTGAAGAGCTGCTGTTACACTAAAAAGGAATAAGCTTTTTAAATTCATTCCATTTTAGCCCTGAGGGGTAGACATAGGGCCATGGGATGGAAGTTACTGGGGATCAGACTTGGCTTGACCCACAAAAGAACTTTTTATTCATTAGAAATGTGCAAAGATGGAAAGAGTGACTTTCTAAGGTAAAGAGGTCCTTGTCACTGGAGGTGTATAAATACAGCTTTCATGAATGTTTTTAGGAGATATTGACGATAACATTCAAGCAATAAATAAGTGGTTGTAATATTAGGAATTCCTTCTCTTACAAATGGGTCAAGGTTCTGATAGCAATATTGCCAAGGAAGTTGGGAATACCCAAATCCTAACCTCATCCCAGTGACCTCTTCCCCACGAGGTTCTTGAGGAAACTGTACTTACAAGGAGCAATGGAAAATGAGAAACAAAAAGAATACTTTATGATTGATTGGGCCAGTGTGTTTTATCCCAAAGGGAAAAACTTATATCGCTAGGTTACAGCAAAAGCCCCACCTATACGTCCATTAGGATTTCCATCTTCCTTCAAGCCCCAGTGGATCTTAAAATCACACGTTCTCTGAATTGTGGCACTGGTCATGAAAACAAAATGATGACATGCTTGTTAGACATGCATGCAAGGAAGAAAGGAGAGGAAATCATGATAACCAGATGTTATGTGGGCTCTAGCTTGGCTTCCAACCCAGCTGCATGGAAGTAGCGTGGAGGGAATACCCATGTGCATTTATGCAATGTTTTGATGCATGGTGGCACTGTGCACTACCAAATGTGGTATAATGTGTGATCTGCACTGTGACACACAGATTGATAATTCTCTTGCCCTCGTAGAGGGGACAAGGGGTTGGAGTTGGGGAAGCAGGCAGCTATAATTTTCTATTCTTGTAGTATCTTTTTCTAGCTTTGGTATCAGTGTAATGCTGGTCTCATAAAATTAGTCCCAGTGGTATTTTTTTTTACAGAAATAGAGAAAAATTCTAAAATTCGTAGGAAACCACAAAAGATCCAGAACAGCCAAAATGATCTTGAGGAAGAAAAACAAAGGTGGAGGCGTCATACATCCTGATTTCAAAATACATTACCAAGCTACGATAATTAAAACATTATGGTTCTGGCAAAAGGACAGATATACAGACCAATGGAATAGAATACAGAGTCCAGAAATAAACCCATGCATATAAAGTCAACTGATCTTTGACAAAGTGCCAAGAATACACAATGGGGAAATGATAGTCTCTTCAACCAATGGTGATGTGAAAACTGGATATCCATATGAAAGAAAAGAAAGAAATTGGACCCCTGCTGTACACTATACACAAAAATCAACTTAAAGTGGATTGAAGACTTAAATGCTAAGACAAACTGTAAAACTCCTACAAAAAACATAAGGGAAAACTTCTTGACATTGGTCTTGGCAATAATTTCTTGGCTCTGACATCAAAAACACAGGAAACAAAAGGAAAAAATATACAAGTGGGATTACATCAAATTGAAAAGTTTCTACACAGAAAAGGAAACAATCAACAGAAAGGAAAGGCAACATACAGAATAGGAGAAAATATTTGCAAACCATATCTCTGATAAGGAGTTAATAGCCAAAAATATATAAGGAACTCCTACAACTAAATAGCAATAAAATAAAATAACCCAATTAAAAAATTGGCCAAAGACTTGAACAGACATTTCTCCAAAGAAGACATACAAATGGCCAACAGGTATGTAAAAAGATGTTCAACATCACTAATCATCAGGGAAATGCAAATCAAAACTACAATGAGATATCATCTTCATATCTATTAGGATGGCTATTATCAAAAAAAAAAGGATAATATGTGTTGATAAAGATGTGGAGAGATTGGAACCCTTTTACATTGTTGATGAGAATGTAAAATAACACATTGTCTATAGATACCAGTATGGAAGTTTCTTAAAAAATTAAAAAATAGAACTACCATATGATCCAGCAATCCACTTCTCGGTATACATCAGAAGAATTGAAATCAGGACCTCAAAGAAATACCTGCACTCTAATGTTCATTGCAGCATTATTCAAAGCAACCAAGACGACCTGTGTCCATTTACAAATGATTGGGTAAAGAAAATGTGCTATATACATACAATGGAATATTGTTCAGCCTTACAAAAGAAGGAAACCCTGCCATTTGTGACTATATAGATGAATCTGGAGGACATTATGCAAAATGAAATAATCCAGCCATAGGAGGACAAATGCTGCATGATTCCACTTATATGAAGTATCCAAAATAGCCAAACTCGTTGACACAGAGAATACAGTAGTCGCTACGAGGGGGTAGGAGCTGGGGAAAATGGGGAGTTATCATTTAATGGGTATAAATTTTCAGTTATGCTAGATGAATAATATCTAGATATCTGCTGCACAACGTAGAACTTACAGCTAACAATACAGTATTGTGCACTTCAAAGTGTGTTAAGAGGGTAAATCTCATGCTAAGTATTCTTACTACAAAATGAAACAAAACAAAACAAAATAAAAACAAAGGGACTCAAGGAAACTTTGGGTGGTGTTGGATGTGTCTATTTCCTTGATTGTGGTAATGGTATCATGGGTGTTTGCATATGTCTAACCTATCAAATTGTATATATTAAATATGTGCAGTTCCTTGTATATCAACTATACCTCAGTACAGCTGTTCTATATGTTTCCTTTTAAAAAAATCTTTTCTGTATTTTCCATTCTCTCTGCACTGAATATGACTCCAAAATTTATTTCATCAGTCTAAACTACTTCTTTGAACTTCAGACTCAGATATCCAACTGCATCCTTGATATTTGTACTTGGATGTTTAATGAGTAGCTTATTAAACTTAGCATGCCCCACACCTGCTCCTCCCACAATCATATTCATCTTGGAAAATAATAACTCCATCTTTCCATTTGTTCAAGTCAAATCCTTGAGGCCATTTTTCACTTATTTCTTTTTATCTGCAGCTCAGGTCCAATCCATAGCAAATCTGTTACCTCTACCTTCAGAGCAGAACGTGAAGTTGACCATGTGGTCAATTATATATTCTCCAACTATCCTGGCTTCTTTCCTTGTGATGCTCCTACCTGTGGGAGGATTTTTCATCTTTGCTTTGCTGAACTCATGAGCAGTTCTGTGACTTGCTTTGGCCAATGTCTCTTTTCACAACTGCCAGTGATCCAGATGGAAGCTGTCTTGACAGCCTGGGTCTTGAAGTAAAACTGACATGAATCAGAGCCACGGACGTTCCATGAAGCACATGTACTTCAACAAGAAATAAACTTTTGTTGTTCTATGCCACTGAGATATCAGATATATTTTGTTATCATGGCATTATACATCCTATTCTGATGGTCACAAATCATTTCTGGTCACCTCTACTGTGACTACACTAGTCCAAGCCTCCTTCATCTTCAGAAGCGAGCTTGCAATAGCTTTCCTGTTTCTATTCCTTCCTCTTCAGTTTATTCTCAACACAGTAGCTGAAGTGATCCTTTAAAGACAAATTGAATCATGTCACCCCTCCACTCAAAACCTTCCAACGCCTTTTCTTCTTACTCAAAATAAAGGATGACAGCCTCGCGCACTTGTTTACAAAGGCTTACGTGACCTTGCAGGGCCATTTCTGCCACTCCTTGCTCAACACCACTGTCTTTCAGACCTCATAACCTACTCCTCTCTCCCAACCACTGAACTTCAATCACCTAACCTCCCTGCTCTTCCCCAGACATGCTAGGTACGACCATACCTCTTAGCCTTTGCACTTGCTGTTCCCACTGCCTAGTTGCTCTTCTCTCAGACACCCCATGGCTCCTCTCTCACTTCCTTCTGGTCTGTGCAGTGTTTCTATGCCCCACAACTTACCTTTAAGCACTCTTTCTTTTTCTACCATTCTTTATTTTTCTCCATAAGGTATATTATCACCTGGCATGCTCTACATTTACTTTATATTCACTGAGAAATTCATTTACTTTATATTCATTTTATGTCCATCTCCTCCACATAAAATGTAAGCCTCGCAATTATACTCCAATAAAGATGTTTAAAAAAAAAATGTAAGCCTCATGAGGGCAGGAACTTTGTTTTGTTACTAGATATATTCCCCAGTATTTTGACTTGTATCCGGCACATGGATCAATAAATATTTGCTGAGTCAATGAATAAGTGAACTGTTTTATAACCATAAAAAGTAAATTAAAAACAAACTGAAAAATGAGTAGAGAAGAAAGTGTTTCTTTAAAAAAGCAGCTTAGCCATGGAGGAGACAGATATTCACATACCAACATGTTTCAAATTTTGGGACTATATTACTGAATGCCGGATTCATTCAGAGTGGCGTCTCTGATACATTGAGCTTCTTACTTTGAATTCAGTTGGCACCGTATAGAGTTGGCACAAATTTACTCATGCCTCACTTAAAAATAAAATTCATTAAAAAAACTCTCTCTGTTTTGCTGATAACAGCAATTAAAAATCAACTAAGAAAAAGTTGAAGTAAAATGTTACCATATTTCATATTTTGGTACAACATTACAGCTTTCAAAGGTCTTTTGCATTCTTTGTCTTGAGAAGCCTTGTTCATCCTCATTTTATAGCTGGGGAAACAAAGGCTCATAAAGGTGAAGTGACTTGCCCAAAGTCATAGCAGAAGGGAAGTGGCAACACCAGAATTCTAACTGAGGCCTCCTGCCACCAGAGCCAATGATCTTTTTTTTTTACTCTCCAAGGTACCTCACTCTGTGTAAGGTCCTGTATGAAATATAATGCCATGAATGAAAATCCCTTGCAAATGGTAAAGCCTATGACAAATGCTTTTTATTGTTATTATTTTTATTACCACTACTATTACCATTCACATGGCCTATTTTGAAAACTGTGACCTCACTGAAAGGGTCTGGACAAAAGCATCTCCCGGGGTCTTTTTCAGCATCAGTAGTCAATAGTTTATTTTCCTTTAAGATCCTCTGGCATTACTAAATGGGCCTGAGCAAATCCTTCCAGAAAGATCAAAGAAAAGGCTGTCAGGGAGGAGAGAGAAACATGAAAAAGTTCAGCACCTCAAAAAAAAGTAATTATTTCAGAGCAGGAAAAGCCAGCCAACAAAAACACCACGCTTGAGGGTTGCAAATGAAAGTCTCTTTTCAACCATAGCTTTAATGGAAACCACTAATGGATCAGGGCACCCTGTAAGGAATAAATAACAGCTTCAAAAGGGGTTGGGGCTAGGGTGGATTAGAGATGCTGATCTAAGACAGCCAAACAGGACACAGAAGGTTGGTTTTATTTTGCTGGAAGGCATTAGCATCAAGCGTGTTCATGACTTTTTCATTTCTTTCAACAAATGCTTATTGAATGCCTACTATGTGCCAGGCTTCGCTGTAGAGATAATTCACTTTCTAGTTGTGATAAGAAGTAAGGAAGCTAACAGGAAACAAGTTAAAGAGTTTGTGATCTCTCATTGACTTAAATATTCAGATTCTCCTTTAAATATTAAAGACTTGGAAGAAGCTGGCTAGGTAGCTAGGTGCTTGGGTAAACTGAAAAAGATGCATTTATTGGTGGGGATGCACTCTGTAGTAGTTTGCTGGGGCTGCATAATAAAGTACCACAAATGGAGGGCTTAAAGGACAATTTATGGTCTCAAGGTTCCAGAGGCTAGAAATCCAAGATCAAGGTGTCAACAGGGTTGGTTTTTCCTGAGGGCAATGGGCAAAGGATGTGTACCAGGTCTCTCTCCTTGGCCTATAGATGGTTGTCTTCTACTTGTGTTTCTTCACATCATCTTCCCTCTATGTATTTTTCTGTGTCCAAATTTCCTCTTTTTGTAAGGACGCCAATCATATTGGATTAGGGCCCACCCTGATGACCCCATTTTAATGCTATTACTTCTTTGAAGACCCATTTGCCAAATAAAGTCACATCCTGAGGTACTAGAGGTCAGCTCTTCAACATATGAATTTGTGGGGGGACATAATTCAACCCATAACGCACCCCTTCTCAGGCAAAACCAGCCATGATAGGGAGTAGACAAGGAGGTAGTTTAGTTCAATTGAACTAAAATTTAGTGAAAGCCTAGCAACCCATGAGGCACTAAGTATTGATATCTTCAGAGATGCCTGGGACACGGCCCCTGCTCTGCGTAGTAATTATATTCATGTCTTATGTTTAGTGAGCTTCACACTAGAGGCCAGGATCTCTGCTAGGCACTGGGCATACAAATATGAATAAGAGGTGACCCTAATTCTCTAAGGAAAATATAGAAACAATTATTACATAATGAGAAAAGGCATCTGACCCAAAGTTGAAACACCAGGGAAAACATCACTTTGGAGGTAACAAGCTGAACTAAATCTTGAAGGAGGAATGGGAGTTATCCAAATATGATTGAGGTGTCCATGCCCTTCTGTATTAGTCAGGGTTCTCTAGAGACACAGAACCAATAGAATGTGCATGTATGTATGTGGATGGATGGATGGATGGATGGTCTGGTAGATAGTTAGATAGATAGGTAAATAGATTAGATAGATAGGTAGATAGATAGATAGATAGATAGATAGATAGATAGATAGATAGATAGATAGATGATAGATCAAAGCTATCTATCAAGAGATCAATTTATTTTAAGGAACTGGCTCACATGGTTGTGGAAGGTGACAAGTCCCAAATCTGTAGGGCAGGCTGGCAGGAAAAGTAGATGTTGCAGCTTGAGTTCAAATGCAGAGTATAGGGAGAATTCCCTCTTCCTTGGGGAAAGTCAGTCTTCTTTCTCTTAAATTGATTGGATGAGGTTCACTCACATTATGTAAGGTAAACTTATTTATGCAGAGTCTACTAATTTAAATGTTAATCTCATTTGAAAATACTTTCGCAGCAACATCTAGATTAGTGTTTGACCAAATACCTGGGCACTGCAGCCTAGCCATGTTGAAATATACAATTAACTATCACTACCTCTGTCCCCTGTGTACTAGGGGACACAGAGCATAGTAGCATGCCCTGGTCTTACTCTCAGAGAAAACCATGGTACATCCTGCCTCATTCCACCTGGCATCTGGTGGTCCTTTAGACTAGTTCACAAATGACCTAGGTGTTGCCAGGAGGCATCCTCATATGGTAGATGATCATATGATGTGTGAAGACTTTTAGCACACTTAGGTAATCGATTACACTTACTCAGTGAGAGATGGTTGGCAGACAAGTTCTCAATACCCAAAGTGATTCTTCCCTTCTGAGATTCCCAGATACACCATAGCCAAAATCTGAGAGCAAAGGGCACTGTTGCTTAGGATGATAAGACTGCCCTAGGGGGCTATCCCTTGGGCTACAGTGCAGGGCTGTTTTCCCAATCTAGAACAGCTCCTACACACATCCATGTTTCCCCTGGCAATAGACTTGTTTCCCTACTGGCCTAGTGATATCTCTATCCCTACCGATATTACGACCATTCCCAGGAAACAAATCTCACATCCGATTCATTCAATTTCTTCAGAGCAGCAATCAGTAACTGGTATTAAATTAGTGTGTTTTTCTATCTCCTTCACTAGAATATAAGGACCCTGTTATTGTTTTGTTCACTGCAATTTCCATTGTATCTAGAAGAGCTTCTGACACATGGTAAACACTCAGTAAATAATTGTGGAAAGAAAAGAGGAAGGGAGGAAGAGAGGGATGGATGATCCTCAGACTCAGGGCCCCTTCTCCTGACCCTTTCCTTCCCAGTATTTTCCTTGGGGTCACATCTCCCTAAGCCTCTTCCTTTCTGACTCTCTGGCTCATTAACAAATGATCATGGGCCTTAGTAACATTAATCACTAATACTTATCAGTTGCTTGCTATATACCCAGCACTATTCTAGGTGCTTTATGGTAAATCCTCATGACAATCCTATGAGGTCGATACTATTATCATCTATACTTTACAAAGAAATGGAGGCACAGAGAGATGATTAAACTTGCAAAGGCTGAAGAACTGATATATTGGGCAAAGCTTAGATTCAAGCTTAGACAGTCTAGATGCAATTCTGTCCTTTTAACCATTGCATTATTTAACACACATGCACACACACACACACACACACACACATACAAGCCCACTTGTTTTCTCTTCCCTTGAAGGTAACTTTGTAGAAACTTTACCTTATGCCAAGTTACCCCAATTTGACAAAGGTTGACAGAAGGACTTACTACAGCTCTGTAAACCCTCAAAGTGATATCTCAGTGAGTCACTGGGTCACACCTCCATAACTCCCTCCATATTCATTGGGCAATCTGCACTGCCTAGTCTACGACTATTGGAATCAGCAGTCCACACATATAATTATGCTATAAATTGTACTGACACTTGGAGGGATCTTAGGATTCCCAGTTCTTTCATTCTTTTAGAGTTGAATCACATATTTTGGTTTTTTCTCCTAATAGCATTTATTTTTAAAAGTATTATTATCATTTTCCTATAGCCTATATTTGGCAAGCTATAAATGTACTTAGAAAAAATATGATTTTTAACATTTTTACATATTACACATAGTGCCTAAAACAAGGCTGAGCACATAAGACAGATGTTAAATAAAATACAAAATAATTGTACTCTGACTCATTATGGTATTTCTATCAATTCAGTTCATCAAGCTGTTAAAATCTAGGTGTATTCATGCTGAATTGCCGAATCATCTAACCCCATTCACGTGCTATATGGACACAGGAATTACCCAACATTTCCCATTTCTTTCACAAACCAAACTAAAAATTCCTTAATGCAACATTCAAATACTCTCCCAACGTGGGCCATCTTACTTTTCCAGCCATGTATTTTACCAGGTTCGCATATTTCCTAACACAGCGTGTATCTTCACAGCTTTGTACTTCTGCTTATTATTGTCTCTTCTTAGAATGGCCGTCTCCCATTTTTCTCAGCCTAGATGATCCTATTTATCCTTCAAAGCCCAGTTAAAAATCATTTTCCCCATGTAGTATTTATTGATAACCCTAGAGTTGGTTATTCCACTCTGTGGTCCCATAATTCTTGGTACATAAGGTAATGACAGCACGTAATGTAATGCATTGTGATTTTTAAAAGGAAACATATTCATCCCTGTATCTTTACTACCTAAGGGAGTTCCTGGCATGAGCTATGCATTCATGAAATTTTTTGCATGATTGCTTTGATCCTATATCCTTTTAAAAAAACCAAGCTGGAAAATATCCTAATATTCATTAATATTCATATAGAATATCCTAATATTCATTAATTAGAATCATTTGCATGCTTTGGGTGTATATCCATCCAATACCTTGAACTACTGACTGACAACCAAGCACAAAACATTCCAGACATATTAAGATTATAAATTCAAAAAACCTGAACAAGAAATGCTCATAACTTCCTGAATTCTACTGAGTTGGATTATAAGACCCAAAATGTGTCTTATTGGCAAGCTAAAGAAAGCAATTTAAAAAATAGATTGTTAAAGTATCTTTTAAATAGTTGTTTTTCTTGATAATAGAATTAGTTCACACTATTTGCACAAAACTTGGAAAATACAATAATATATGAAGAAGAAAATAAAGCAAAACCTGTAATCCCACATTTCCCCCAAATAACCACTATGATGTTATTTTATTCTAGTTTTTTATTAGCATATTATATAAAGAATTAGTGACAAAAATTCAATGAAAGTGTTTAACTATTCTATTCTTCTCACTTAATATATTCTGAGCCATTTTCCATACCATTAAATATTATTTGAAAACATGATTTTTATGACAATACTACACGCTCACATTTATTTAGCTGTTCTCCTCTTGTTACACATTTAGATTATTCCCTTGTTCTTTTGCTTCTATAAGCAACATTGTGATGCACATGCTGTAGCAGAAAGTTTTCTCCAATACTGGCTTGCATGAAGTAGCAGGATAACGTTTTAAGATTCTAACTTGCATGCCCAGAAACTGTGTGGGTATAAATTTATGGACTATGTTTCTTGTCCGGACTATTTTGGAAGAGCCAGGACCTAGGAACAAGGATGGGACCTAGGAACAAGAATGGTCACTGGCCATTCGTTGATCTGTTTGACAAAAATTCTCAGGTGATGGGATTGTATGAGGGGTCTTTGGTCCTTAGAGGAGGGGCTCTGGTCCCAGAAGGATATCACATGATGCCCTTAAAAAGAATATGCCATGTGGTCACACAGGACCGTTAACCTTCTTCAGGATGTGTGGGGCCTCATTGCAGGGCTCACTGACTGTTCTTAATCAGGAGAAAGGAGAATGCTGGGGCCAAACCAGAATGCTCGTGGACAAGAAATATGGAAATCACCTCGGAAGCAGCAAAAGTAGCTCAAGACTCCATATCCAAAGAGACTGCCAGCTCAAACCCAAGCAGAAATGAAGTTCATTTCCCAAAGGGAAGATTCTAGGGCAATCTGGTCAATTCAATGCAATAAACCGGGTGCCTCTAGCTCTGAATTCACTCAGGTTCTCATCCTGGCTTTGCCTCTTGGAGCTTTTTGAGCCGGTAGGGAACCACTCAATGTCTTGGCCTCCTTGTTTTAAGACAATAAATAATATCTATCTTGAGTTATATCTGTAAGGATTAGAAGGGCTTTATAAAATATTAAGAACAGTGTTGTAACATATAGTGCAGTCTGCAAATAGCAAGAAGAGGAAGAAAAAGGGAAAAGAGAAAGGAAAAGTGTATTATGTCAGCTTTGCTGGGAAACAAACTCTGAGACAGAGATGTGTGTGCAAGAGGTTTCTTGGGGAATGATCTCAGGATCACCATCTCTGAGAGAGTGAGGGAGGCAGATGGGACAGAGGGAGAAAATAAACTGCTGTGACATGGCAACAGAGGCTCTGGCCAATCCCAAGGGTGCTCTGAATCTGCGATGACCCTTAAGAGTTTTCCTGAATCATGGCAAAGGAGCAAGGCCCAGCTCCCGAGCAACGACCTGTCTTTGGATACAGGCTGGCCCCAGGGAGATGTGACCTTGGGTGAGACAGCTCTCCTCAGCCAACAATCCCCGTGTCTGGGGGAATGAGTGTATCGGTCCTAAAGAAGGGATCTAGACGGTAAACTGTTGCATCCCCTACAAGGAGAAAAACTATTGTTCAACTAATGCTTCTACCATGTCCCAGACACATCTTCACAATAAAATCGAATATTTTCAGTGTTTGCTTTGTTCCAGGCACAGTTCCAAGTTACAAATATTGACTCATTTATACTTTAAAACAGCCCTAAAATAGGAGGTTTTAGTGACGAGCACACTCAGAATGATTAAAAAATTGACCCACTGTTACCCAGCAGTACACATCAGAGGCAGGATTTGAACCCAGTGGCCTAACTCCAGAGTCTTTACTCTTAACCTCAAGGATAATAGAAGATACTCACTGCTCTGAAGGAACTCGCTGTTTCATCAGCTGTGAGACAAATTCTTCTTAAAGGCAGTGATTAGTTATCTCTTGCAGCCCTAACAAATTAACATAGATTTAGCAGCTTATAACATCACTTTCATATCATCTCACAGTTCTGTAGGTCCAAAGCCTGGTGTAACATGGCTGCACTGGGTCTTCTGCTGAGTTGTCATGGGGCTGAAATCAAAGTGACAAGAAGGCAGGTTCGTTTCTGGAGGCTCTGGGCATCCACCTACTTCCAAGCTCATTCAGGTTGCTCACCACATTCAGTTCCTTATGGTTGTAAGACTGAGGTCACTATTTCCTAGCTGGTGTCACCTGGGAAACAGTGTTTGCTCTGAGAGGCTGCCAGCACTACTCCTGTTTTCCAGCTGTCCTCCCCCAGTAACAGCAGGTTGAATCCTTCTCCTGCTTCAAATTGCCCTGACTTCTCCATCTGTCTCACGTTTCTTACTCCAGCCCTTTCTGTGCTTTTAAGGGCTCATAGGTTAGATTGCACCCACTCGATAATCTGAGATAGCCTCCCTATCCTAATTACAACTGCTAAGTCCCTTTTGTCATGTGACATAACATATTCATTTGCAGTATCCAAGGATTAGGGCAAAGACATCTTTTGGGGGAGGGGGCACATTCTGCCTTCTACCAGCGTTTAGGGCAACAGTCACTCCAGGCTCATCATCACAATGACAGTTCGCTGTGATCTTTACCTTTACACCAGGCAGAGCTCCCTGGCAAGCTATCCATGCAGCCAGTATCCAATAATGATGAGGGTGGGGCCCCACAATTCAACTGTCAATATTATTTTGGCTCTTTTCCTGCTTAATATTTTACTCCCCCCTTTGCTTTTTAATTTGCCTGCACTTTGGCCTTCTTGTTTTTATCTCCCCCCTTTGAACTCTGTCCTTGTTCCTTGGGCTTAATAAAGAAGGGGGCTTCCCTGGTTTCCACCCATGTCACTTAAATAACAAGGCTCCTGTGGTTAGCCAGTCCAGGAAACCTCTCCACCTGACTGATCCCTCCTTGTACTTCTCCAAGACTTTCACTGCCCAGCCTTTGCCTCCCTCTCCAGCTCCATTTCCCCCTGCTCGGAACCTTCCCGCCACAAGAGGGCAAGAACAGTGTCTTATTCCTATCTGTAGCCACAGCTTCTATAATAGTGTCTGGCATAGGGTAAGCAATCAATACAAGCTTGTCAAATTTTGAATGGAAGAAAGGTGGAAGGATGGCTGGGTGAATTAAATAAACAAAAGAACTCAATTAGTTATGGGATAAGAAACATTGCCTTTTCTTAAGTGTGATGATTCATGAGTTAGGTCAGCAGGGTGAAACCCAGATTTATTTTGCTTTATAGTTTACTTATTAAACAAATATTTACTGAGTGCCCCTATAAATGAGATTCTATAATGAGTTCTGTTGGTGATGAATAAGACATGCTCCTTGGCCTGAGAGAGGTTTACTTTCCATCAGGGAGCATAGCTATATACACATTTGTTTCCGTTTCTCTCTTCCGTGTCTTCTGACCCATTCCTTCCTCATTTATGTTTCTGCCATTCTGCCTCTCCTTCCTAAATCAATCCCAATATGTTGACCTATGCCAGCAATTCTTCAAAGAAAGAAATTGCTCATCATAGGTTCAACTTTAAAAGCTAAGTATTAGAAGGGGTTTGAGAGCCGGTCAAATGTCTTTATTGGCAAGAAAGAGAATAAAAAAGAATTTAAAAGAAAATTTTGTTATTTTTATTGTTTCTTGGTTACTTCTGAGGTCATTTGCATTTAACTTCCATTCTTTCTGACATAGATAAACCAGTTTTGCTGCTGGTTTCATGATCAAACCAAATGAGAGAAGCACCACGGCCATGGAGAAGCAAGAAGACTGCAAGCTTTGGGGCCAGAGAGGCTGGGATTTTCTTGTTCTTTTTTGGTGTTGTTCCTGCTGAGGTGAAATTCACATAACATAAAATTAACAATTTAAAAGTGAACAAGTCAGTGACATTTAGCATATTCACAATGTTGTACAACCATTACTTCTATCTAGTTCCAAAATATTTTCACCACTCCAAAAGGAAACCCCATATCCATTAAACCATTACTCCCCATTCCCCCTCTCCAAAGCCCCTAGCAGTCACAAATCTGCTCTCTCTCCATCTCTATGGATCTTCCGGTTCTGGATATTTCATACAAATGGAATCATATAATATGTCACCTTTTGGTTTCTGGCTCATTTCCCTTAGCATAATGTTTTTGAGGTTCATATATACACATTGTTGTATGTATCAGTACTTCATTCCTTTTTATGGTTGAATAATATTCCATTGTATGTATTATATGTACCATAATTTGTTTATCCATCCATCCACTGATGGGTATTCGGGTTGTTTCCACCTTTTGGCTATGGTGAATTACGTTGCTATGAACATGCATTTATGTGTGTTTGTATGAGTATCTGTTATCAATTTTGGGGTTATATACCCAACAGAGGAATTCCTGGGTCATTCATATATATATATATATATATATATATATATATATATATATATATATATATATATATATATGTATGCATACATTCATATATATATATATATATATATGTTTAACTTTTTGAGGAACCGTCAAGCTGTTTTCCACAGTGGCTACACCATTTTATATTCACACCAGCAATGTATGGAAAGGTGTTCCAATTTCTGCTATTCCTTGCCAACACTAGTTATTTTCCTCTTTTTCCCCTTAAATTATAGCTATGCTAGTGGGTATGAAATAGTATCTCACTCCTTACCCATCATTTTCCATATACTCCATTTCCCACTTTCCTTCCAGTCGGAAAGGGCTTATTCTTCAGAACTTTTGCCTCTTTCATACCTCACTATCTTTAGGAAACCCCATAGTCCTCACCCACTCCAGACTAAGCCCTTTTATTTTGCAGGGATGCCTTCTGGGTTCTTACAAGATATCAGAAGATCTGAGTTCCAGCCTTCGCCCGCAGTATTCTAAATAGGTGGTTTGGAGGAGGCGACTTGACCTGGAGTAGCCTTATTTGTTAAATACATGGGAATTAACATCCCTCACAGGGTTGATATGGGACTCAAAGAAGGTATGAATAGCAAATGCTTTGTTGTGCTATTGTTATTATCGGCCAGAAGGACTGGATCTATTTTGACTGTGTTTCTCCAGCATAGGATCTGGCCAATAGAAGATCTGTGATGAATGAATGAATGACTCTTATTATCATTACTATTTCACTGTGGAAATGGCGTAGAGTTGGAAAAGATATTCCAGTTCTTCTTTAATCAAAGAAGTGTAACAGATTGAAGTATGTGCAAACTGGAGAGCGCATAAATCTAGTCCTGCAAAAGGATTCCCTCCCCTCCCATATGGTGTAATACTCGGTCTACTTGCAAAACAAGGTAGCAGGCTCAAAAAGCAACCCACTTTCCACCAGCCACATCTTGCTGGCATAGTCCTGGCCACAATATGACATGGGAAGGCAGAGGTATTATGGTCTCAGTTCACGGGCCGTCCAGGCCCTGGCTTCACATGGAGAACAGACGTACAGTCCTTTCCATGCATGAGGTGTACTTGGTCCTCATCCCCATTTGGGAAAGGGGTCTCCAACCCCAGCTACCTGTATCTGATTCAAATCCCCACATTTCATCATAGTTTAGCTTCAGGCTTACAACCCTGGGTTCTCCATTATCTTTTTTAAATGCCTTTGAATACAGCCATGTTCTTCTTATTATTATATAAAATATTTTATGTACAATTTCTATGCACCTGGATCAGGGAGAGAAATTTCAGAACATGCTCACATCTCTAAATTACCCTAGAGGGATGTTTGTTGCTCTTTCTACCATTCCATCAACCAGGGCTGTCTGGTTCACATTACACTCTCTCCACCTATAATCAAATAAATAACTATCAGGGAGTAACTTATATAAGTAACTCTCATGTTTGGTCTTTAAAACAATCCTACGTGGTAGAGGTTTTATTATCCTTCTTTTACATCAGAGGTATTAATTTGATACGATCAGGATGCCCATGTGAAGTTGGATTCTTGCTTTATTCTGACTCTCACTACCATTAAATTTGATGTCTGTACACACTATGTGGGTGTGAGAAAGAGAGCACACACGTGCACACACACACACACACTTATGTGCACACACATGCACAGATACCCATATACACACACTGTAGATACATTTTTTGGTCCATGCTGCTAATCAAATGTTGAAAGGATCTTTGCTTAGGGCTTGTCAACATAATTACTTACTTCTCAGCTGTTTAAATAGCAGCAGGATTGTTCAGTTGTCTTTCCCACTTGGACTGATTGGAGAAATCAAGGCCTTTTCAGTGAGCCCAGTCTATTAGCAGGCTACAGAATCGGGTGTCCTTTGCCCCTTCCCAACCCCTTTTTCCAGAAGGCAGGGGATATGGAGAGACAGGGAGCACCAAATCCGACAGTAATGGGCTGTAATTGAGTTCTCAGTTTGTTTTAACTGCCTGGGTGTGATTGCCTGTGAAAATGGTTTGATTTTATGCTCTTTGTGAAGCTGCGTCAAGCCTCATTTGCAATAACAAGGGCTATCCCTTCCTTTGCTTCTGTTCAAAGTGGGGATGAGTGGAGTGGGGGAAAGGAGGGAGGGTATGTTTCCAAGAGAGCTTGCAAGGGAAGAGCTGTAAGCGATCATGTGTAGAAGTGAGCAGGCAGATGGGGGAAGCAGTGCTATAAAACCGCTCTCAGGCAACCTGCAGCCTCGGCAGACGACAGGTGGAATCTGTATCTGGCACCTTACAAACTTCTCCTCCAATCAACAGCTGCTCTGTGAGGACTGGTCAGGCAGGCATTTGATGAGACCTGCTCCATGTCTATGTACAATGATAAAGCATAAGGGAAAAGTAGGAGAGGCCCTAACTAGGGCACCATAGAACCCATACTGTTCATACTGCCTTGTCCTGGCTATTTCTTACAGAGGCAGAACTCATAGCTGTGATGTCCAGTTCAGTAGACACATGTAGCTACTGAGCACTTAACATGTAGCTGAATTGAGATGTGACTGTGAGTGTAAGATACACACCAGAGTTCAAGGACTCAATGTGATAAAAGAGCTTAACATATCTCAGTAATAATATTTTATGCAGATTCAATATTGAAATGATAATGTTTTAGATATATTGGGTTAAATAACACATATTATTAAAATTAATTTCTCCTGTTTGTGCTTTATTAATGTGGTTACTGGAAAATGTGAAATTACATGTATGGCTCAAATCACATTTATATTCGACAGCGTTGGTCCAAAGACCAAATCCAGCTTGCTTCCTTAGGCTCCCATAGGTTGCAGTGGTCAGAACTGAGTTCCCCACATGGCAACCTCACTTTGGCAACCCCGATGTAGCTCAGTTTATTATACATAAGAATGGCTTTAAAAGCCCTTAATTGCTGCAGTAAAAGCTCAAAAATACTTGATATTCCAACTCCAAACACAGTCAGAGCTGCAGGATATCATGCGGGCAGAACTGGGAAAAACACTTAAGACAGCACAGAAGTCACAATCCCCAGGAAGGCACTTGCCACCTTTGCCGTCCACTTTAAATCCTTGTTCTTCTTCTCTCCGTTTATATCATCACCTTTTTTTCTTTGCTTTTCTTTTTTTCTCCTAATGTTGGAGAGTCAAACTAGTATTGATTGAATAGCTACCATGTGCTAGGTTCATGCCTATGATCATCACAAAACATTCCTATGAGGTAGGTACCATTGTCCCCATTTGAAAGATGAGTAAACTAAGGCTCAGGGAGCTGAGGGCATTTGCCTGAGGTCACACAGACAGTACGCAGCAAAACTAGCATTCTAAATCCAGACAGTCTGAATCCAGTGCTAATGCTGATTCTGTTCCTTAATTCCACCACTCTCTTTCCCATTTTGCTAAAGCCATCTCTGGCTGTTAATTTTAATACCCTCACCTTTACTTAGTCCAAGAAGCCCTGGGCTTCATGTTTCACAGAAAGGAAAAGTATAGGACCAACAGGGAAGCAGCCTTGTCTTACCCTTTGTAATAGATACATTGTCTTGCCTATTTTTTTCTTTTTGATGGGTTGATCTCCCACCTCCATATTCAGGATTTTGTCTACTGTGCTGACAAATCTGAGAAATGTACAAGCAGAAGCGAGGGGCTACTCCATCCTGGATGCCCACTTCCAACTTAACTGGCTTGCACACCCTTTGTCCTGTATGTTTCATTCTTGCTGGTGTGACACTTCATCTTTTGTCCCAAAGCCTAGGATGCTCAGAGCCACCTCCTCTGGTATATCCTAGTCGACCTCATCTCTAAGGCTCAAGTTAAGTGCCTCCTCCTGTTGGAAGTATTCCCTGATCCTGCGCAGCAAGACATGATCTCTCCCTGTACCTGTCTTATGTTGTTCAATTAGCCCTTTTCATCCTTGTATTACAATGATGACGCATTCCTCTCATCTCTCCTACAAGGTTTTGAAGGAGAAATAGGCACTGTGATTATTACGTAGACTTTGGAGGCAGAGGGACTTGGGTTCACAGCCTGGTTCTGCCACTTACGAGCTCTGTGACCTTAGGTAAGTTATGTAAACTCTCCAACTCTCAGCTTCTTCATCTCTAATATGGAAGGACAAATGATCCTCAATTTATGATGGTTCAATTTAGGATTTTTCAACTTTATGATGGTGTGAGAGAGATAAGTATTCAAACTTTGAATTTTGGTCTTTTCCCTGGCTAGTGATGTGTGGAATGATACTCTCTCCTGATGCTGGGCAGCAGCAGTGAGCCGCATCTCCCAGCCAGCCACACGACCATGAGGGTAAACAAGTGACACGCTTACAACCATTCTGTACCACACAACCATTCTGTGTTTCATTTTCAGTACAGTATTCAATAAATTACATAAGATTTTCAACACTTGATTATAAAGTAGGCTTTGGGTTAGATGATTTTGCCCAACTGTAGGCTAATGTAATCGTTCTGAGCATGTTTAAGCAGGCTAGCTAAGCTGTGATGTTTGGTAGGCTAGGTGTATAAAATGCATTTTCAATTAATAATATTTTAAATTTATGATGGGTTCATTGGGACGTAACCACATTGTAAGTTGAGGAAGATCTGTACTAATATCTATATCACAGGTGTTACACTAATATCTACATCACAGGTGTTGAAACCCAGCTCTACCTCTTACTAATCATTTGACTTTAGATATCTCCTTGAGCCTCGATTTCTTTATCCTCAGAATAGGAATAATAATACTCCTCTAATAGGTTTTGGGATTAAAAGATATCATATGCAAAATGCACAACACAGTAAAATATGACATAAAGTGGGTATTCATTAAATGTTTATTGAATGAATTAATAAATAAATGAGGATAATGGTGGTCAGGTCCAAGGATACACAACAGACAGAATCAGAGTTAATTCTGGCTTATTTAAAGGCTACATGACCACTTATTGAAGATCTTACATAAAAAATTAAAGAATAATAATAAGAACAATTTAGTGAGCACCTCCAATAAGCAAATATTTTAAAATGGTACCTGATAACCTTATGAGACAATAGTTATTACCACCAACGAAGTTCTGTCCAATTTAGAATTCAAGCTCCTCACCACTCCATCATGTTGATGCTCATCAGATGGGGGAATCCAGGTTTTCTGGGAGCCAAGACACCGTTAGTCTAAGTGATAGAAAGGAAACTTAAGATAGCTTAAGCCAAGGGAGAACTTATGCTTCATATAGTTGGGAAGAATAGAGGTCTCTGAGAATTGAAAGAACTCCTGGAACCCTGTGTTCTCCAGGAGTCCTAACTATACCCACCCAATTTCCAGCTGTTAAAATTTGCATATTATTTAGGTATCAAATCAAGTGCCATTTCTCTTCATTACCTTTCTCCTTCTCTTCCCTTTGAAACACTAATTGCTCCAATCTCAGATTTCCCTGAATATTTTGTTTATATAAAAGCACTTGCCATATTTTGCCTTATATTGTAGTGGTAGTTATCTTTGTGTTCACATATAGACCAGTTCAGCATTCTGTGCAGATTGGATGCTTAAATATTTTTGAATAGATCGATGGATAGATCAAGAGATGGCTTGATAGGTACATGGATAAATGGGTAGAGGTAAGGTGAACATGTAGATGAATGGTTAGATGGATAAATAAATGAGAGATGGAAAATATATTGATGGATAGAATTGTGGTTGGATGAATGAACTGAAGGATGGATGGGTACAAATAAATGGACGGAAGGAGATATTGTATGGGTGATAGATTGATGTATGAATGATTTACTGAATTAGTGGATGTATAGGTGAATGGATAAATGGGCAATGAGATGGGTTGCTGAATGACTCAACCTATGCATTTGAAGGACACCTGTTCCTTTCAGGTATGCATAGAAATTTAGTTCTCTCTTGTATAAATAAAATATGCAGCCAGCACAACTTTCCTTTTTTCCATGGTAAACCTCTTAGAGGACATCAGGAAAAGTTGATGCTTTCTTTAGATGGAGACTGAGGAAATGCAAGTAAAATGTTTACCTGTGTTGTGGTTTTTGTATTACACATCATAATGTGTCTGAGTATCTTACTGAAGAAGAAATGGAAAAACAGATTTTATATAAATATGTGACAGTCCATTAATCTTGGATTCTGAGAGTAATGCTGCCCACATTGACTAGGGAGAGAGAAAGAGGTTGGAGGTGAATGGAGCAGGAACATGGATTAGTTAATCACGTATTATCACTCATGGGGGAAAACAACACTCCAGGAAGCAAGTCCTGCTTGCTCCCTTTAACCCACTCTTTGCTGCCCTCCTGCTACCAGGCTCAGCTGCTTTCTCGGCTTTGGAATGAGCAGAAACAAAGTTGTATTCTGGAGCTAAGTCATAAGGAAAAGTCATATAAGTTCTTAGAAATAAAGGTAGCACCCATATTCTAATCCGACTCAATTGAAATAGAGTAGAACCATCACTACCCTGGTATTAGATGTAATATGTTTCAGAAGCTGTATAAAAAAATTGGTCCTTAGAGACAGGCAAATTTCGTTTGTGTCCAAATTCTTTCTCTTTTTGAGTGAGGGACTTCTCTTTCTAGCATCATGGTCACCTAGGTGTCTCCTACCAGCTCCCTGCTACCAACCCTCTTGCTGAAAACAACTGTCAATGCTAGAGAAAACATTTTTATACCTTTTTGAATGCTACTTTGAGCTGGCAAGAAGTTCAGTGATGCTCATAATAAGGACCTAGAGATGTAAGCGTAGCATTGAAGCTGCCCTGTGCCTAGAGGGCATTTTTCTGATCTTTGTGAAACTTAAGTTTTTACAGCCTTACAGGGCTTAGAGACAGAATACAAAACTCAGAGACCACCCAAGACAAGAGGATGTCTAACACAGGATGTCCCCAATAAACCTGGGCTCTACAGAGCTTTAGTACACTTTAGTGTACAAGAGAATTAGAAATACACATTCTGGTGGATTGCAAAGATATTTGCAATAAAAGAAGTTTGCCCAAGAAATCGTAGCAATGAATGGAGGGAAAAAATATCCCATGAGAAGTTATAAACACAAACCAGCCATCATACAAAGTTGCAGTCAGAAGTCACTCTATCTGTTGTAAGTCTAGCTAAGAATTTAGTTTAAAATGGTCCTAGTCCTGTTGTCCCAGGCAGTTGGCAGAAACCTGGGTCAATCGTCTCCAGAATAACCATAGGTAAAGTTTCAAGGAAATGTGCATGTCTCAATAAAGTAAAATATTAACTGTGTACAACGTTTTATAAGCTAGACCTAGCTTTCTCCCTCAAAATTACAGTTACCAGCTTTCAAAATGGCAAGCTTTCATTTGGGTCCTGGAAAATTTAGATTTATTTGAAAGAAGAAAATAGAATGGAAGATAAGAATAAAAATTAGAATGAGAAGGAGAAGGAGGAGAAAAAAATGCAAATGTATAGGAAGAAACGTATTTTACATGAGTGTTACTATATTTCTGGACATACAGACTATGGCCAGTTTCAATTAATATAAATAATGCTTAAAAGAGTATATTTGCATTCAAATGTTTGACTAGATTCTTTTTATGTATGTGAAATAATTTCCTAAAAGTATAATAACTGAATTAAAGTGACTGAACATTTTTATATCTTTTAACTCCTGATGGAATAACTTATACAAAAGAGCCTTATGAACGTCAGTGAGGTAAAATATAAGGGACTTAACGTTATTTTTATGAAAAGGTAGGGAAATATGAAGAGTAAGAAAGGCACTGAATTTTAGTTTGATTAATTCACTAAGTATCTCTTAAGCTCATGCTTTTTATTAAGGAAATCCAAGGTGCTGAGGATACTATCATAAGAAGTAGTCACAATCTTTGCCCACCAGGAACTAACCATAAGTAAAAGGAGATGGATAAACAGTGTCTATCCATGCTTGGAACTGTGCCAGCACATAGCAGATGTTCCATAAATATTTGTTGAATTAAATAAACAGGTATTTAGAGTACAATGATGCCACGATAAGGATGTAGAAGGGATTTTTCTGCTGAGCCTAAGCAAAGACAGGATGTAGATTTGATGGAGAACTTACAGAACCAGTTTCATGGTAAAAAGGTGGTGCCCTGGAATAAGATGTGTAAGGTGAAATTCTATCTTCTGCCAGGAGTCTTACTGGGAGATTTGGGAAGCAAATGCTAGCAGTCTTGTGGCGGTGGTGGAGAGTGGAAACACACGATACATTGAGTTTGAGCCTTACTGAAAATCCCCAAGATGCAAGCCAGAATTCTGAGCTGCTAAATACCTCTTGTCTCAGGAACTTGGAATTTGCTGTTTTCCATGTCTGGACCACTCTTCCTCAAGAGAGCCTATGGGGAAAAGTGGTCCAGATATGGAAAACACTTCCTGTGGATCAAATATCACTTCCTCAGAGAGAATTTTCATGTCCCTCTTGAACTCCATACCCCTCTTACCCTGCCTTATTTATCTCCATTTTACTACCAGCAGACTACTCTTCTTATTTGTTAATTGTCAACCCCCTGCAAGAAAACGTAGAAGAGAAGTATATTTGTCTCTTTCATTCACTATTATAACCCCAGTGTTCAGAACAGGCATGCAGTATGTAGCAGAAGTTCTGCATAGTTTATAGTTAATAATATTCATTAAAGATGTTGTGTTCTTACCACAAAAAAAGGTGGGGGAACTCAAGATATTTTTAGAGGTAATGGATGTCTATTACCTTACGGCGATGGTTTCACAGGTATATACATACATCCATACTCATCAAATTGTACATATTAAATACGTGCAGTTTTTGTATATCAATTATACCTCAGTAAAGCTGTTCAAAAAGGAAGCTCAATAAATATTTGTTGAATGGATAAATGAATGAATAAGTAAATAAAGGTGATTTTGCCTGAAAACCCATCTTATTTAGCTACTTAGTTCTTGTAATAACTGCCATTCACTGAGTGATTACTATTTTCAATCACCACGTTGACTTTTATTTGTACATTACTTCATGTAATCACCCAAGAAATGTATGCAATGAGTCCTATTTATTTCTCATTTTATAGAGAAAAATTTTACAAGACAGAGAGGTTTCAAAATGTTCTTGGTACAGTAGTTTTACTTACTGTTGTTGGGTTTTTTGCTTTATTTAACATAAAGAGCGCTTTGTATGTCATCTGAATTATACCATGTAGCAGCTAACATAACAGAGTGAGGTCATGGAGGGGACGTGGGGTTTGGAATCGGGTCACCTGAATTCCAGCTCAAACTGCACGACTATGTGGGCCCTCACTTTCCCCATCCATAAAATGAAATCTCCTCCCTGTCTCCCCTACTTCACAGGAATATTGTGAGCATAATGCAAATTAATAAATGCGAAGGTTCTTAGCACGCTATAATTTGCTATACAAATCTGGCTATACTTTTGTAGCTATCCCCTCGGGGGAACTAAGTGTGAAAGGCCTGAAGTTTCTTCCAAGTTTATCTTCCTTTGCATATTTCATTTGCCTAACTTTGGTGGACAGGATCATTAATATTAATGTTCAGGCTTCATGAATTATGCACCTGAACCAAGAAATTTTTCTTCTACCTTTCCCATCTTATACTTCATTTCACAAGCCCAATGAGCTTCAGCCACTAACAAAGACCGTGCAGAAAAGGAAGATAAGATGTGTCCTTGGGATGGCAGAACATGGGGCCATTCCCATACCAGGCATCATCCACTGCCAGCAGAAAGTCTAGACTTATCCTTATACCAGCATGCATTTACATTTCCAGGTATCGATCTCTGTGTTCACAAAAGTCCAGTTGGGCCATTTGCTACCTACTGACTCAGGTGGAAATGAGGTTGGAAATGCCTTTAGTGGAATTCTGGTTACACACTCAGTCAATGGCTTGTCCACAAAGTAATGGACCCTGAGGAGGCACATTGAAGATGTAACTTTAAAGGAAGAGAGGGAAGAACATACATATTTGGTAAATTATGATGTTCCTACCACATTTCCACAGCAATCAACAGGTGCCAAGGGAGGTAGGAGGAAAATGCTTATGGTAGTGAGAATAATGCCCCCACCCCAAAGATGTCCACATCCTAATACCCAGAACCCGTGAAGATGTTACCATACATGACAAGGCATTAAGGTTGCAAATAGAATTAAGGTTGCTGATCAGCTGACTTCGAGATGGGTCGATTATCCTGGATTATCCAGGTAGACCCAGTGTAATCACAAGAGTTTTTAAAATGGAGAAGACGGAGGCAGAAGAAAATGCGTGTCAGAATGAAAAAGACTCAAGTTGCCATTGTTGGCTTTGGAGATGGAAGGCGGCCAAGAGCTAAGGTGTGTGGGCAGGCTTTAGAAGCTGGAAAAGGCAGGTAAATACGTTTTCTCCTAGAGCCTTCAGAAATGAGTTCAGCCTTACCAGCACTTTGATTCTAGCCCAGCGAGACTCATTTCAGACTTCTGGTCTCCAGAACTGCAATATAATAAATCTGTGTTGTTTTAAACCACCGTTTGTGGTTATTTTTTACAGAAGCAATAGGAAACTAGTACAGTCCTAAGACTCTGAATATCATCTACAAGTTTCTGATCAGAGTTTCTGGCTCATTGCCCTGAAAGCTAGAATACAGAGATGCCAAATCAATCCAGAAATTACAAGATCCAGGGCATTATCCCTACACTAAGACCAGTGAGTTGAAAGATTTGTCTCTTCTTTGAGTCTCCACTTATTCATCTCTGAGAGGGCTGGACATTGGTCTCTAGGGTTCTCTTAGGTCTGTAACCAAAGTCTCCAGGAATGTTTTGCCATGTGGCTGGTCACTACTGTCCTGATGGGAATGGAACCGCTCATGTGGCTGTAGAAGACAGGTGTACAAATACCAAGACTGTTTTAAAGACAATTCACAAATACATGAGACATTTCATAATGTTGCTGTATTAGGTATTCACGGCTGTATAAAAAATTTCCCCCCAAATTTGCAGTTTAAGACAAGGAACATTTGTTATCTCACAGTTCCTGTGGGTGAGGACTCTGGGCACACCTTAACTGGGTGCCAATGGCTCAGGATCTCTCACTAGGTTGTAATCAAGGTGTTATCTGGGGCTACAGTCAAGACTTTACCGGGCTAGGATCTGTTCCCAAGCTCACTTATGTGGCTGCTGGCCAACTTCAGGTCCTCACTGGCTACTGGGTAGAGAGATTACTTCCCTGCCATGTGGACTGTTGATAGAGAAGCTCACAACAGGGCAGCTGGCTTCCCTCAGAGGGAGAGGGCCACAGTCTTAACGGGGTCTAACATCTGAAGTGACACCTGATCCTCCTCCTGTATTCTATTCATTAGAAGAGAATTAATACGTCCAGTTTGCAGTCAATTGCTTGAGGCAGATGATGACAGAAGGACATGACTACCAAGAGGTGAAACACCTCAGATGCCCTCTATAATACGTAGAATGATGAATCAGTAAATATCCCCAACGATTACAAAGGATAATGAGTTTGATTCTCAGATAAGGGGGAAAATCATATTTTAGTATGGCTGGTTTGACCGAAAGTCAGGAGATTGATCTAATGAGGCTGAAGCCATGTCTTCAAACCCCTCATGGGCTTACCACCTCAGCCTGGCCTGGGTCTGCTGAGGATGAAGGATGGGAGACTTTCCACTGCACTCCTGGTACAAGATACCATCATTTCACATCTAGATGATTGCAATAGTTCCTTAATGGCTTACTGCCTTTTAATCTTGCTCCTTTTCAACTCATTTTCTACAAAGCAGCAAGAATATCTTTACAATAAATTATGCCACTCTTCTGCTTAAGATCTTTCAATGGTTCTTATATACTTAGGATAAAGCCTGAAATTCTTACCAGCCTGCAAGACCAGCATGACCTGGCAGCTGCCTATCTCTCCAGTCTTGTTTCAGGCTTTTATTTCCCCTTATTCCCTGTTCTCAAGCCACCATATCCTTTTTTTAGTCCCTTGAACCTATCAAATTATTTCTTGCCCAGGGTCTTTATACAATCCTGTTGCTTCTTGCCTGACACAAGTTTCTTTGAACTCTACCTGGTTAATTTCTACTTAGTTTAAATGCCATGTATTCAAGTGATGTAATTTGTAATTTTACAAGTGGTATCCTTGTTGAAGGTCTACTCTTTCATTTGACTCCAAGTTTTAGAGGAGAAAAACTATATCTCATAAGCTCACCACTATATATCAGCATCTTTGAAAAGTGCCTAGCACATAGGAGCTTGATAAATAGTTAATGAGTGAATGAAGAAAACTCAGGACTATCCAAACTCTAGCTTGGACAAGCCACATCTCCTACCTATAGTTCTTAGAAGAACTATATACACAAAGAAATAAGAACAAGGCAGGGAACTTACATGAGAGTCGAACTCTAATAATCATGTAGGAGCTCTTTTTTCCTATACTTGTTAGCTCTAAATATAGCCTTACATCAATCAAGCTGAAGGTATACTCTGTCTATTTCCTCCCATTGTTCAAATATGTATCCTAATTACTTCAATGAACATAGAGGCACCACAGAAAAAGATACAGAGGAAAAAAGAATGTTCGCTCCATAGCATAGAGCCAACCTTGCTTAGCCTGCCACAGACCTCTCAGCCTGGGGCAGCATCTACAGGACACACTGTCTCTTGGAAGAAAAGAAAATGGCTAAAAGGAAGAGAAAGAGAAAAGTAAGACTGTACCATCATCAACTTGTAGAAGGAAGAAAGAGAAGGGCATGTGTACCATCCTTTTATTCCCTTGAAAGTTCTACCCATCAGGATCATGGTCCTCATAAAATAGCCTGGAATGAGGTCAGCGTTCCCCTTCCAACTCTTCCTCCCTAATAGGGGAATGCCGTGACCTTGAGCCTGCTACATCTTTAGGGAGGACCAAAGATAAGAGTGGAAGAAGGATGGATTGGGCCCTGGGCTCTTTTCCCTAAAGAACAATAACAGCAGTTATTGGAATGAAGTGGTTCCTGTGTATGTGGAAAATTGAGGTGCTATCTTGAGGATTTTATTCTTTCCCCTTAGATAACACTAACGTTCAGAGATACTTCACATTTATTATCTTATTTGATCCTTATGGCACCTCTGCAACATTGGTTGGGGTAGGACTTTGACCCTATTTGAAAGATGAGGAAATCTAAAAAAAGAGTGGCTATGTGTATACATATAACTGATTCACTTTGCTGCACAGCAGAAACTAGTACAACATTGTAAAACAACTATACTCCAATAAAAATTAATAAAAAAAGAAAGATGAAGCAATAGACTTAGGTCAATTGCAGACATAGAGAATGCGCTTGAGGACATGGGGAGGGGGAAGGGTAAGCTGGGACGAAGTGAGAGAGTGGCATGGACTAATATACACTACCAAATGTGAAATAGATAGCTAGTGGGAAGCAGCCACATATCACAGGGAGATCAGCTTGGTGCTTTGTGACCACTTAGAGGGGTGGGATAGGGAGGGCGGGAGGGAGACGCAAGAGGGAGGGGATATGGGGATATATGTGGACGTATAGCTGATTCACTTTGTTATACAGCAGAAACTAACACAACATTGGAAAGCAATTATACTCCAATAAAAATGGTAAAAAAAAAAAAAAAAACGGGCTTCCCTGGTGGCGCAATGGTTGAGAATCTGCCTGCCAATGCAGGGGACACGGGTTCGAGCCCTGGTCTGGGAAGATCCCACATGCCGCGGAGCAACTAAGCCCGTGAGCCACAACTACTGAGCCTGCGCGTCTGGAGCCTGTGCTCCGCAACAAGAGAGGCTGCGACAGTGAGAGGCCCGCGCACCGCGATGAAGAGTGGCCCCCGCTTGCCGCAACTAGAGAAAGTCCTCGCACGGAAACAAAGACCCAACACAGCCATAAATAAATAAATAAAATTAAAAAAAAAAAAAAACTCCTCATTAATTTAAGCAAATTCATTCACTCATTTAACAGCTATTTCATCTCTCCCCCCACACCCCCTCCAAGTGTAGTTCCATGGAGACAGAGACAACCACATCAATTTCATTGCGTTCAGGAATGTTTGATGAATGAATAAAGAGCAAAGAGAAAACAAAACAAAACAAAACAAAAAACAAAACAAAACAAAACCCTGCCTGCATTGAAATAACTCTTTTTTTTAAAGTCTATGATTTTCTATTAAATGATACTTCCCAAAAGTATTAGAGGATCTAAACTTTTTGTTAATTTATGCATGTATTGGTGAAAATGCCATTTGGTTGTTAAAGATCTATTTTTTTCCCCACATATTTCTTTCTTCTTCTTCTTCCCCTCTTTTTCCACCTCCTCCCCTTGCTTGTTCATTCTTTGCTGAATAATTCAGTCCTAAGTCTATTAGGTGGGACACAAGAGGATAGGCATCTGTATCGAAAGGGGAGAAAGCTGTGGTGCTCGAGTCCCGGGCCAAGACCCAGGGAGCAGGGAAGGGCCACATGTGAGGGCTGCCCTGAGCAGAGTAACTTGAGTCCAACCAAGTGAGGAGGACGTCCAGCAAAGGGGCAGCCTGGTGTGAAATGTCAGGGCCTTGAGCACGTGGGGAGGTTGTCCACATCAGAGGAATCATCCCAAGTGTGGTAAGAGGGGCATCCACAAAGAGAAGCAGCCCTCAGGGTCCAGGTGGGATGAGAATGTCTCTTCAGGTAGGGAAGGGGAGTTGCCCAGCCTAGGAAGTGAGAATCTGAGCAGGAAGAAGAGCATGAGCCCCAGGAAGGGCAGACTATGGGGAGTGGCACGTGGGGTGAGGTGAGGGGATTAGCTTACAGTGGAGAGTCGGAGAATGACCAAAGTGAGGAGGGGTGCCTGGCAGGGGCTCTCAAACCCCAAGCACAACCCTCAGGATAATACTTATGTGTGGGGGAAGTCCGGTTCTGGGGTATCCAAGACACAGAAGGTGAAGAGGTGTCCAAACAGGGGGCGGTCCTGCACGGGGTGTTGGAATTCAAAAGGAGTGTGGGTACCATCTGCTCTGGACGAGGGAGAGGAGATAGGAGATTATTTGTGCCAAGGGATTGATCAAATAAGTAAATAGAATAAGGATAGCGGGAACCATTTGGAGAACGGGCATACGAATACGGAAAGGCAGAAAATTAGAATGAAAACTGTAGTGCTGAATTACAATCAGACCGAATTCATGGTCTTTAATACAGACAGAAATAAATGTAAATGTGTGAATATACACACATACATTCCCTGGCTCTGTTCCCCAAGAAGATGTGGGTGTAGTGACATCCCAATAGCAATGAACACACCTAGAGCTCATACCTTGGTTTCTTAATACCATTCTCCAGTAAAAGAAACCTGAACTCCTAGGCGAATAGCAAATTTCAGGAGTGGGGCAGGGAAAATACAAGATGAGACTGAAACATCTTGTGACAGAGAGAAATAATAGGAACATTTTAAAAGGGTGTAAAACCCATCTTGAATGGAACCCCATTGACCAAACTGGGAACAACTTGAGTAACCAAATAAGTAATGATAGTCATAGATTATAATACACCGAATAAAATAGAAAACCGTGAATCCATACTGATAAGAATAACTTAAAACTGTGAAGACAACGGCATATTTACATAATGTCAAAATACTTTCCCATAAAATACTTATTAGTTACAAAAGGAAGAGTAGTGACTTTACAGTGGGGAAGCCTGGAAGACACCACCTTAATCAAGAGATCAGGTAAACAAATGGAATCATCCAACCCCTAATGGGATGCAGTGAGAAGAATGTAGCATCGCTTCTGCAATATTTCTGCCAAGAATGCAGAACCTGAATCTAATCATAAGGAAATAGAATATAAAACCAAATTGAGAGACATCCTACAAAATAAATGACCAGTACTCTCAAAAGTGTCAAGGTCATGAAAGTCAAAGAAAGATTGAGAAATGACAGAAGAAGACCAAAATCACATGAAACTAGATGCAATGCATGATTTACGTCAGTCTTTTAGCTATAAGAGACAATTGGAGAAACTTGAATGGGTCTGTGGAGCAGGTGGTGGTGACATATTGATATTTATGCTACCTTCCTGATTTGAGTGATATCTCGTGGTAATGTAGGAGAATGCCATTGTTTGTAGGAGATATATGCCAAAGTGTTCTGAGGTAATTGGACCTCAGGTTGCCAACTGACTCTCAAAAGTTTAGAAGAAAAGTGTTTGTACTGTGTTTGTAATCTTTTGGAACATTTCAGTGTTGTTTCAAAAATTTTAAAAGGCAATTGAAGGGATAATGCTTCATTGGTTAACAAAAATGCCAAAAGTCTTGGCTTTGATTAGAATTAGTCTGATAACACTGCTGGGGTTTCCGTCCCCCTCAATCAGAAATCCTGATTTGTAGTCATGAATATTTTTGATCCACTTAATGAAGTGGTAGAAGAGGGAAGAAATTAAGCATTCCTTACATGGTTGAATACACCGTATTTTCCAATTTTTGCAATTCCTGGGGGAAAAGACTACAAAGAGGACCTTAGTAACAATGGTAACAGCTGACAATTTCTGGGAATCTTCTATGTTCTAGGTATTATTCTATGTGTTTTGTATTTATTAACTCAGGTTAATACTTTCCACAACCCTATGAGATAAGGATAGGTTTTATTAATACCACATTTTATGGACAAGGCCACAAATCTGGTTAGTAGCATAGTTGAGATTCAAACCTGGGTAGTATGACTCTTGGGTCCACAACTAGTATGTTGGTAATAATAACTATTTTGGTGATAAGTATTTAAAATGTCCAAGGCACAGCACTAGTAACTTGCCTTGTTTAATAGTCAAATGAACCCCATAAATTAGAGTTTTCAGATAAGGCAAATTTGACCCATGATACACAGTTAGTAAGTAGGGGAGCAGGAATTCAAACCTAGGTCTGTTTGACCCTGAAACCTGGGCCTTAAGCAACTATACTACATCATCTATCTGATGGTGGAAAAGTCAGGAATCCTAGAATTTTACTGTGCTTTTCCCTGTTCCCCATGAGGTTTGGATTCTTTGTGCAATGTCATTTAAAAAAAAGATAGAAATGAGGTTTGATGTTTGTCAAACCCTGTTAGCAGCTGTCATGTTTAAATAATCCGGTCCTGTGAATGGTTGGTCAGTTAGTCAATATACATTTTTTTTTAAAAGATTTATTTGTTATTTATTTATTTATTTTATTTAGTTTTGGCTGCTTCGGGTCTTAGTTGCAGCACGTGGGATCTTTGTTGAAGCATGTGGGATCTTTCGTTGTGGTGCACAGGCTCCAGGGAGCGTGGGCTCTGTAGTTGTGGCGCGGGTACCAGAGCACATGGGCTCTCTAGTTGAGGCACGCCAGCTCAGCTGTTGCTGAGCATGGGCTTTGTTGCCCCGAAGCATGTGGGATCTTAGTTCCCTGACCAGGGATTGTACTCTCGTCCCCTGAATTGTAAGGCAGATTCTTTACCACTGGACCACCAGGGAAGTCCCAGTCAATATACTTTTGAATAACCTTGTCTAGCAGAAATCTGACTTTGAAAGTCTCCCTCACACACACACTGCTCTTGTAATCCATCTTTTTGAAAGGCCAAGCTGATCAAAATCTTCTAACAGGCAGCCAAGTTGTTTCCTGAAACTTCACCTAATGGGCTCAGAAACAGCGGTACTTTGCAGAATTTCCTGTGCTGTGCTGTGCTCTCATTTCTGAAATGGAATGACTGGGAAGGCTGGACTGTATATAAGTGAAACCAAATGTCAAAGGTAGCTCTTTCTGTTGTCTCAGAGCTTCAGTAGAGATCCCAAAGGCTTAAAATGTATAATAGGTGATAGGTACCCCCATATCCTAAAATGAGATGCCATAACCCCCATATGGGACATAGAAAGGACATGATAAAACTGGTTCTGCCAGCAAAGTCCCTTACCTCCAGCCTGTAAAAATGTTGAATTGCAAATATTTAGAGAGCGGAGCCCTTTGGAGAGGGCTGTTGGAATGCCATAGGGTCTCTTTTCCTTTTCCCCCTCAAGATGGAGGGAAAGGGTTATAAGTGTTGACATTAAATTAGATAATAGAAGATTAATGAGATTACAGAGAGAACTTGGCCATGTCCCTGGAGATTAGGAGAACATTAGAATGGCATGAGCAGCTGAGTCAACTGTGAGTAGAGTTCTACTGGGTGAAAGCCATCCTTTCACTGATGGTGGGACAGAGGCATGTATTTTCTTGGACCAGATATCAGTCACAACTGAGAGAGATTGCCTAGAGTGTCTCTGAAGAATCCTGTCCATGAGGATATCTAGAGGCACCCAATCAGAGGATGAACTACCAGAAGGCCAAGGACTGATGGGAAACACAAGATTGTCCCTCAGAGAACAAGTTAGCTTCAGTAAAAGAATTGCCCTGATGGAAAATCCCAAGGAAAACACACAAAAGTGATCCAAGAAAGAGAAGTCAGTTTTAACTGTTCACCAAGCCTAGAATCCAACATCAGCTTCCAACAATGTCAGCCACATGAAATTACTCCCCTCTTCATTTGAGCTGACCCTAAAGGTGACAGAAGCAGCACAGTCCCAGTGGAGTAGAAGGTGATCAAGAGAAAGACAAAAGCCAACCATACTCTGTACCCACTAGGGGCCAGTTTCCACCTGAGGGAGGTGGTGGGTTTAAATTTGAATTATGTTTGGCTTTACACTGCATTATTAGTTTGAACCATATGAAATTGTCCTTTACATAGATCAAAAATTATCTAATACTGGCAATTTCTCATGGTTCAGCCTAAAACACTAGATTGGATTAAATAGTTTAATTGCCAAAATGAAATTACTCTTGAGAATGAAAGGAACTCAAAAAAGTTGTGGTATCTGCATGAGATTTCCTCCAGGGTCAGGGTAAGGACTGACCCTGGTGTAGTCCCCCATGTACTCAATCCTTGGCTGGGAACAGCCCAAGGAGACTGTGACCTCAACATAAAAATGCTTCAATGGGTCCTGAAGGTGTCACAACTGGGAGCTGTCAGCCAACTCCACCCCTCACAGCAGTTTCTCTCTTGAAGGGAGGTTTTAGTGGGACACTCCCATGTCTGTACAAATAACCTACTTTACAAACGGGGCAATTGAGGTCTGGGGAATTTGGGTACCCTGTCCAAAGTCACTCAGTAACTGACAGTTGTTATTCTAACCCAAGTCTACCCAAAAGTGAAATGTTTTCCATCACAACAAAAGGACAGAAGAAAAGTAACATGGATGGAAATGTGTAGCACCTCCGACATTCTCTCACTGTTTCCCCCCGTTGTTTTCACGCTCTCCTGATTTTAACCTTCACTGCCCCACCCAAGCCTTATCGTTCAATCTTTTTTTTCTCTTACCCAAAGGCCAGGCTATACAAAATTCTCATAGGCATGTGAGCACCCTCCTCTGTTTCCTGTCTCCATGGCTTCATACATGCTGTTCCCCCATCTGGAAAATCCTCTCTGCTCTTGTCTTCATTGGTGGCTGTTTATTTTCATCAACCATGTATGTCTGCCTTTTGCCTTTGGCCAAATGCCTTAAGTTCAGTGGTCTGTGTATGATTCATCACTGTTTCTTCATTCTGTGGTCCAGTGCCAAACACATAGTAGGGCTCAGAGAGTACTCTTGGAATGAATGAATGAACAAGTAAATGAATAAGCAGCTATTATCACCATGAAAAATCATTCCTGGATCTTTGACCTTCCTCCTTTTTTCCCCATTTGTCCAATCAGGTGAAGACGAAGGCATTACCCAAGCAACCCCATGAGGTCATTGTAATAGACATTTCTACTGTTTACCAATACCCAGTTCATCTCTACTTTGGGGCACACAGGGATGAGTGCCCTTATTTGCCTAAAATAGAGCATTAGGACTGGCCAGTAGGGCTTACTTTGAACAGTGAAATGTAAGCAGAAGTGGTGCGTGCACTTTGGAGTGGAAGTGTCCTATTGCCGGGGCTCTCTTCCTTTGCCAAGGAGCATCATAGGAGCATGTATTGCCATGGAGGTGCTTTAAGTCAAGACCTGGAATGGGAGCCACACATGGAGGACAGCTGCTCTAGAGAGGTACCCACACTGACAATAGACATTACAGGAGCAGGAAATATACTTTGGTTGTGTTAAGTCATGCCACAAAATTTGGGATTTGTTTGTTACTCTGTAAGCTGGCGCACTTGACTAACACAGGCAGGGTCTCATAGAACATGATAACCAGTGACACTGCAGTAGATTGCACACTGTTCCATGTGTCAGACATGAACTTGTTCAACTTCAGATTCCCAGGTCCCAGGGAATCTGTTTTGATTAAGCTTCTGGTGAGACAGATGTGCAGGCATGTTTGGGAACCACTGCGTTACAGACTATTAAGTGTAAAGTCTTTTTCATATGAAAGGCTTTCCCACTTGGCAGAAGGGACCAGCCCAAGGATACCCCATAGGTACTAGCAGTATCTGTATGGATATCACTGTATTTCTAGTTCTTCCCATTCTTCCACACTGCTCTTGTTACCAAGTCCAAGCTTATACTGCTCGCCGCCTGACAGGCTAATAAATCAAGAGACGAGTTGTTGGGGCAAAGGATAGTGACTTTATTCAGAAAGCCAGCAGACCGAGAAGAAGACTAGTGTCCCAAAAAACCATCTTACCCAAGTTAGAATTCAGGCTTATTTTATACTGAAAGGGGAAGGGATGGGGTTGGTTGTTTCAAACTTCTTGGTGTCAGAATCCTTTGTTCTTGCAGCTGTCCACAGAGGTCAGGCCACGATGCTCCTATAAACCTACAACAAGACAAATGTTATTCTCTGCTCTGCAACTTTTTATCTCTATATGAATGGAAAATGTTATGCCCTTGAGAATGGACTATCCTGTATATTTCAGGCTATAGTCAACATTCTTAACTTGCAGTCAAAGTAGTAGAATACAAAGGAAAAAGAAACAGATCTAATATGGAGTCAGATGTGTTCTTCCTATTACACTCTAAGTCCAGGTTCCACTGCATATCAACTATACAACCTTGGACAAGTCACTTCACCTCTCTGAGCCTGCTTCTTTGAACATAAAATGAATAAAGCCTTCCCTACTGGGTTGTTAGATGGATTAGAATGGGCCTGAATTGAATTCATTAAAGACATTCAGTAAATGGTTCTTACTCTCATGAAGAGACTGCAGTCCAGAGAGTCACATGAACTTGCCCAAGGTCACACAGCAAGTTTGTGTAGAGGAAGGAACAGACCACAGGATTGCTTCTACCTCCCCAGCTACACATCTGTGTAACTGAACCAGGAGACGGACCTTCAGGTAAAAAACAACCTGGGCAGGGTTAAGGAGAGCAGCAAGCCAGCTCTGCTCTGCAGAGTACTGGGGCATGGCTGGCTGCCTGCCTGACACATCAGTTCCCAGATACCTGGTCCTAAGTGAAAGCCCACAGGCAGGCAGCGGGAGTGCAATCTCTCTGCAATTAAAAAGCTAATGGCTTTTAAATGGAGCTGCTCCTTAAGCCAGCAAAAGCCAAGTTGCCTCCAGGTCTCCAGGTCATAATAGAAGATGGAGAGAGAGGAAGGTGGAGCTTTTAAGCCCAATCCAAGAGCATTAATTTTAAATGACCCCAACTCTTCCTTTCTTCCAGCCCACAAGCAATGTCTTCTCTGAAGTGTGGGCTAGGTGTTCTTTGTATGGGTAGAGAACTCAGACCATTGGGATTTGGACCAGTTTAGCTATTCTCTTCACACCCAGCAAGTTCTGGGGCCTTCTGGTTGGGTTCAGGGATCAGTCAGTCACTTGACAAACACATATGGAGCTGGAGCTGTTGGTTAAGTGTTGAGCTAGTACCTGTGGGAAGATCAAGAAGTGGTGCGATGCTGCCAAAAGAACCCTGGCTGGGAGTTATGACACTTAAATTCTGCTCCCAGCTCTGTCACTCACTAGCTGTGTGAACTTAGAAAGGTCACTACATTTCTCTGTGCCTCTTCATCTATGAAATAACAGAGAGGCTGGTTGAATCTGATGATGATGATGATGATGATAGGCAACATTTATTTAATGCTTACCGCTTCCCAGGCACTGTTCTAAAGGCTTTACATGGATGAAATTATTCAATTCTCATTAATCTCATCAGTCATTCCCATTTTACAGATGAGTAAACTGAGGCACAAGACATTTAAATAACTTTCTGAAAGTAACACATTTGGTAAGCACAAGAGCCCTCATAGTCTCAACTCTCATAGTCTGGCTTTTAAGAATGTATTCATAAACATTGTGTTCTTCTGGCTCTCTAGACTCTGCCTAGCCTTCCAGGACATGGTTCCAAAGAGTACTGGACCTCCTGCCCTCAGAGTTTTCTTCCTTAGTAGGGAAACAAGACCATCACCATATTGGGCATGATGGTCTGAAACAGACTAGACTACAGGAGTTTAGGGAGGAGAGAGGATGGATTCTAGTGGTCAGGGAAGGCTTTGTGGCAATGCTGAGATTAGATACGGTTCCTACAGGGTATGCAAGACTTGGATAAGTAAGGGAGGAGAAGGCGGACATTTCTAGTAACAGAAATGTATCAGTCAAAAGCCTAGAGGTTCGAATGCACATGATGTCTAAGCCAGAGAGCATGGCTGAGGACATCACCCCTTTTTGTAACCATTTATTCCCTTGGAACACCCCTGCACCATCCTTCAAGGCTCAGCTCCAGCATCATCTCTTTTCCCAACCCCTTCATAACCACCCTTCACCCAACATAAATTTGGCTACTGTCATCTCTGCTACACCTTGCCTCTTCTGCTGGACTGAGTTCCTTGTGGTCACAGATGGAGTTTTGTACTCTTTCCCATCTCTGTACCCTCAGTTTACATAGCCTGGCACCATGTGATATGCATTAGATGATTAATTCATACTGGAGAGATTTACACCAAATGAGGTTGGGGCATGGTGAGCTCTGACTGGCTATCTGAAAAGTTTGGATTTGATCTGAATTTAGGCTGAGGAATTGAATGATCCTGGGCAGAGGAGTGACCCCATAAAATGTGTGTTCTACGAAACCCATATTGGAGTGCCAAAACTTGGGGTGGGTGGGACAATAATCTTTTGCCCTTTTCATATGCATTTAAGACCAGAAGAAGAGGAGATACCAATGATTCACACTGATAAACTTTATGAGGCTATTGGTAAAGATGAGGATGACGGTCATGGTGCTGTTGATGGTGGTGATGGTCAAGTTTGTCTTTTGGGTGCTGTTCTTCCAAGAATCCTTTCCCTAAATGAGGAATATTTTTTTACTTATTTTTTTCCTTAGGATTTCTCTCTGCCAGCTCCCATTTTGCTTTCAGGTTCTAAGACAATGACTTTCACATAGTAGGTTAAAAAAAATGAGGATGGAGGAGGTGCCTTTTACAGCTTCCAGCACTTCGTAAATTTTAGGTCAAACACTCTAATTGAAGATTTCCAGGAAAAATATATTTTTTCATATTACCCAGGTAGGCTATTTTAGCATTATACTACACTTGAAACTCAGTAGTTCTTTGCAGTTAATCAACCACCCTCCAGCTACATCAGAGACACAGGAGAAGGGGGGAAAAAGTTGGATCCTAAACCCAGAAGCTCAGAAGTGCCAAGAGCATTTCTTTAAAAAAGTGAAAGTAGATGGAACTCAAGATAAATTGGGATGAACAGCTTTGAGGTCATTCAGACAAGGAGGAAGGTGCCGAAAACTGCTCGAATCCCAGAACTGGGCAAAAGAATTAGCAGGCACTTAGAGGTCTTATCAGCAAAACTAGAAAAGACAAGCAAAAGAATAGCTTTTTAGAAATAACTAGAGAAAAAAATGAGCTTCTCTAGTTGAAGAAACAGGGAGCTGAAATTGCAGGGACACTTAAACCTTCAGAATATAATTGTTCAGATTTTTGAGAGTGTCTCCAGAACCTGAGAGGTAAAGCCCCGGCTCTTTGAAAGAACACACACACACACACACACACACACACACCGATAGCCACAGTAAATGACTGCTACAAACAAAAGAAGCCACCTGGACTTTAGAACCTCATGTTTTATAGCCACATCTTACAGGTATGCAGGAAGACCTGCTACTCATTTGAGGGACCTCTTAAGAAAAAAGAATTCTATCTTCCCTTAACCCCATCTGTGCCTTATTAGGTAACTATGGCTCCTGAGACCCAGCTGTCTAGACAGGACTCCTCATTAGGAAGACACAATACAGCTTCAGGTCCCTGGAACCTGGGGGGAGTCAACATCTGACAAGATACACCCCAGTGAGATTGCAAATGACATTCGCTCAAACGTAAATATTTATACTCCCACCTCCCTCTCCATCAACACCAACCACATATCCTTTAAGTACACATTCAAACTTCCACTACATACTCATGTGCACACAGTACACAATCATACATAAAGCCAATCCCCTCTACCCAACCTAACTCCACCTCTTCACTAACTCAGTGAGCTACCTAATCCCATTTGCACTATCATAGCAAATTCCCTACCGCTACCTTACATATACTCATATGCATAGACACCCGACTATCACATCACCTCTCATATCCTTTTACTTTTTTATGAGCCATGTGCTGTTCTAAAAAAATTGATGTTATATCAGTAGATAAGATAGAGATGGACTCTGCTCTCACGGAGCTTACATTCCAGTGGACAGATAAACAAGTAAAGTATATAAATAAGATAGATTTAGACGGTAATAAGTGCAAAGAGGAAATTTAAACAACTGAATGTCACAGAGGCAGAGAATCATTCAGCAGGATCCACGAACTCACACCCCTACTACTCAAGTGCATCCTACCTCAGACTCCTTTTCTGCAAATAGTCCTGCTGCAGGAAGGAGAGGGGGGCTGGAGAGGATGGTCATGTCCCAGGTCTCAGGCGAGTCCCGGCGATGGCTGCCGACTGTGGGTTCTTGGCTTCACACAGGAAAGAATTCAAGAGAGAGCCACAGTAATGTGGAAGAAGTTTTATTCAGGGAGAAACACACTCCATAGGCAGAGTGTGGGCCATCTCAGCAAGCGAGAGGCCCCAGGGTGTATGGGGTTGTCAGTTTTTATAGGGGTGGGTAATTTCATAGACTAATGAGTGGGGGGAGTGTTCCAGCTATTTTGGGGAAGGGGGTGGGGATTTCCGGGAATTGGGCCACTGCCCACTTTTTGACCTTTATGGTCGGCCTCGGAACTGCCATGGCACCTGTGCGTATGTCATTTAGCTTGCTGATATGTTACAATGAGTGTATACTGAGGCTCAAGGTCTAGTGGAAGTTGACTCGTCCGCCATCTTGGACCTATCTGGTCCTAATCAGTTTATGTCGTGTCCTCGGTCTATGTCATTCTTTTACAAGTTGTGCCCTGCCCCCTTCCCCTGTCTCAGTGCCACATGTATACCCTACACACAAGTACATTTCCCTCTGCCACTCCAGCACTCCTACAGACAAATAACTATACACATGACTCTTTCTCTACCATGCTGTACAACACACCTGTTTATATACGAATATATCAGTTTCACACACACATTCTCCCCATCACAACTACCTTACTTTCCCACCCATCACACACTCTTATACATGGATATACCCCCACATAATTCCCCGCAACCAGAGTTCAACTTCACCAACATGCAACATGTCTCTGCAGGCATGTCTCCACACATCACGACACTCTGGTACCTATAGATTGCACATTCTATTTACACAAAGACGCGTTCACACACACTTCATTCACACACAAACACACACAGCAGAGATCAGCTCGGTGTTTTGTGATGACCTAGAGGGGTGGGATAGGGAGGGTGGGAGGGAGGCTCAAGAGGGAGGGGATATGGGGATATATGTATACATATAGCTGATTCACTTTGTTGTACAGCAGAAACTAACACAACATTATAAAGCAGTTATACTCCAATAAAGAAGTTAAAACACACACACACACACACACACACAGCAGATCTTGCATTTAGCCTCATTTTGCTTCACAAGGGAGTGCATCTGGTCTTGTTTACCAATTTACTTTAAGAAATACAACTCCTATTATTCTTCCCACCAGCCCCAAGGATCATTCAGTCTGTAGTTCTGTTAAGAAAAGACAGCGCTTACTCTGATCTCAGACTAAATGATATCTGTAAACAGTGATAGGAAGAAAAAAACAAACAACTTTATTTGGTTGAGATCCAAGTCAGGAACTTGTTTGCCATTTCCCTTGAAGTCAAAGCCATAGGGAATTTGCCTCTTCCTTTCCCTCCCCTCAGTTTCTTAGTTCCACCACTGGCCATTCATTGTTGGAAACAAAGATTGCTCCAAACAGAGGTCTACTGAAGTCAACAGCATGGGGATGTGGCTGACTCTACAATGAGTAAAATAGTCACATGTCTGCCCACCAAGCTGGAGGGGTGGGAGTGCTTTAGAGGAGTGAATGGCCCAGAGGTCATTATGGCTTATCAGTTTTCTATTGCTTAGTGACTTGAAACAACACCCATTTATCGTCTCAAAATTTATAGATAAGGGCCCCGGACATGGTTCTCTGCTTAGGGTCTCAAAGGCTGAAATCAATGCATCAGCCAAGATCTCATCTGAAGGCTCTTCGGAGGAATCTTCTTCCCAGCTCATTCATGATTGCAATCTTGTTCCTTGCAGTTATAGGATTTAAGCCTCCATTTCTTTGTTGGCTGTCAGCCAGGAGCTGCTCTCTGCCCCTCGAAGCCTTCCATATCCTATGCCATCTAGGTTCCACCATCAAATCCCTCTCACATTTTGTATCTCTGACCTCCATCTCTGACTTCTAGACCCAGATCTAAAGGGCTCATGTGATTAGGTCAGACTCACCAGGATAATCTATCTTAAGGTCAACTGATTTAGGACCTTAATTACATCTGCAAAATATCTTCCCAGTAGAACTTAGATCAGTGTTTGAATAACTGGGAGAAGGTGTGTGTAATCATGGGCTGGGAATCTTGGGCTCATCATAGAATTCTGCCGACCACACCCAGGCAGTTGGTATCTGGCTCACTTCTCCAGGATTTCCCTCAGCCCTTACTTAGTCAGACATCTCCATTTCCACTTGAATGTAAGCTCCTGGCTTTATTCCATTCTTAACTAATCACTGTACTCAGTGTACTCTCTCTACATCCAGCCTTCAAATATTTGGCAACGATTAACACACCCCTCTCCATCATCATTTTGCTTCATCTCACAAAGCCAGGGCTTTCCATTTTTCCTCATAAGGTACTCTTGACAGCCTTATTTCTCCCAACTCTGGCCTGCATATTATATTCTAAGAACCATGAAATATCCCTGAAGGGGCATTTAAAATTCACCAAGTCCAAGTCTCTCATTTTGTTGTTAGGGAAGCTCAGAGAGATTGTTCAAGGTCACACATCAAAGTGTTGTTAGAACTACAGCATCTCTGGCTACTTCTGATCCTTGAGCCCCAGTGGGGAAGACATGAATCTTCTCACCCAACGAACCAGGGCAGGAGTCCTGGTACAAGTGACAGGAGGGAGAAGTAACCCAATACTTGCTGAGTCCACTCCATGTGCCAGACACTAGGCTGGGCATTTAACACTCCACATCCTAAACTCTCATAATAACCCTTTGAGTTGGTAGTTCTCAAGGGGGGCAGTTTTTCCCCCAGAGGACATCTGGAAGTCAGTGTCTGGAGAGATTTTGTGTTGCCACAACTAGGCACAGGGGGTGGATGCTACTGGAATCTAGTGGGTAGAAGCCAGGGATGCTTCAAACATCCTACTTTGTATATGATAGCCCCTGAAACAAGAACTTCTCTGGCCTAAAATGCCAATAGTGCCAAGATGGAGAAACCTTGCTTTGAGTTAAAGCCTACCATTCCCAGTTCATATGTCCCCATGATTCTCACCAGTCTTTTAGGCAAATTGGGCTATAACGATAGTAATTATCTTTGTTGTGTAGGCTGTTACCTTCTCTCAAGCTGAAAAGACTCAGTTTCCCTCCATGTTGTCCCATGTGTGCTCATGAACAGTTTTCTCTGCATCTAAAGGCACTCACCAAGCTCCTCCTCAACTTCAGACCTTCCAGATGTCTCCTGGCTAGGGCAGTGAGTACCTGTGCAGCTATATGAAGACACCTCGTCCCTGCCTCTGAGGCTTACTGCCCAGCACCCTTCTTCTGGGCACTGTTACAGCCTCTATTTTTGGTGATACCCTGCAACCCTTGAAATTCCAAGATGGCACTCCTTTCTTAGGAACACACAAAGGGCTCCATAGAGAAAAGTTTCCCCCTCCCCAGCCTGGGCATCTCACTTGATCCTCTCAGCCCCCAATCAGGGCTGCCTAAGCACCAATATATCAAGGATATTTTTAAATGACAACAGTAGAAAGCATTTCTTCAGTTTCTGCCTGCATCATCCCCTTTTCTAGGATCTGGATGCAAGGTTAGGCATCCAGGCTAAAAGAACAATTTGTGAGATAAACAATGTTTTCTTCTCCCCATTCTCCTCCCCTCCACTCAAGCACTAGTTGTGTTCCTTCCATCCAATCTCTTAAGCAAGTAAACTTATGAAAAATGAATCCTGGGGTGTCTACCCTACAGTCCTTTATAGCTGCCCCTAGACATTTTTCAGGCCAAATCTGGGATGTTTGCTACATACCAAAGAGGAAAGTGAGACTCAGAAATGTTCAGAAATGTGCCTAAAAGTACACCATAGTTAAATGTTGGAGCCAAGATTCTTTCAAGCTCCAAAGCCTGTTCTGGGAGCATCTACATATATCTGCAGAGATGGAATCAACTACCTAGCTTCTTCCCAAGTGTGAAAGAATTGTGTATCCATAACCCCCTGAATCTACCTGTCAACCACAAAACTCAGTCATCCTAAGGCCATATTGTATAAAATAAATAGTGAAGACAATTCCAGCTTCTCCTTCTCTATGTTCTTTATTTCATTTAAATTAACATTTCATTTCTTTATATTATTTATCCTAAAATGTGAGTTGCATAAAAAAGTCATTTGGTACAGCAGAAATTAACACAACATTGTAAATCCACTATAATTCAATAAAAATTTTTAAAAAGTCATTTGGCTTAAATTTGCTCAGTAATAGGGCAAGCCCCTTTCTGCATGTGTATTAGGCCAAGATGTCCCATCTGATTTTTCTGAAGTGCATTCCTTTCAGTCTTTTCTCCAAAATCTGGGGTCATTCTCCTCCCTCAGAAGAGCTGTATTTTCATCTGGTTGGAACCATTCACCCCAACTCTCCTTCACTAGAGGTTCAAACTGCTGACCCATTGCTTCCCTGACTTTCTGGTTGAGCAAAGCCTGGGTCTCCCTCCTCCCAAGATTCCCCAGGCTATTCCTCTCAGTTCAGAGACACCTTTCTGTCCCAGTTTCCATGGGAACAGAGATTCACATTGCTGAGGGCGTGTGTGACCAGAGCATCAAGATTTCTTTGTGAAAAGTTATTGTGACACACAATGGGCTCTATCTCGGCACTCTGACCTCCTCCACCTCTTCTAACCCAATGCCTGCTAAATCTTGCAATGTATAAGAATCACCTGAAGGGAGGGGTCAGATTCAAGGGATCTGCAGTGGGACCCAGGAATTGGCATTCTTTTTGATTTTAGTTATCCAGGAGACTCTGATATTTAGCCAAGCTCAGGAACTACTGTTCTAACCAATCAGCAATCCTGCCAAGACATCCCAGGACCCAAGGCTTCCCACTAACGAAGGTTAGGGACAGGTAGAATGGTCCCATTGCCAAATCGAATTTCTTGCCTCTTTCAATCATTCATTCACTCACAGATGATTATTAAGGACCTGTCAGACACTGCTTTCAGGTAACATAGTCCATGAAGGGACAATAGTCTTCATCGAGAAAGCATCTACAGGAGCTCTCTGTCTCTGGTCCTATTCACCCAGTGTCATCTTGGCTCTAGTTCAGATTTACCCACCAGACACTGATATGTAAATGTACCCAGAGAGTTTAGATTTTAAATGCTGTGGGCGTGTGTTGGGGAGGGAGTGCAGGTGGTCAAGAGGACAGGATAGGAGCAGCACACGTGTACATGAAAGAGCTGGTGTTCAAGTGGAGGTTGATGGATAGCTACACTACTAAAAAAATAAAGACACTGGGCCAGCTGGGACCAATGATGTAGCTGCATCATGAACAAAAGATTACAATGAATCCAATTCTGGTCAAATATGGTCTATCATGGAAAGATAATTCTAATTTTTCTGACAATCACAAAAGGGTCTGTTGAGAATCACCAGGCTCACACTTTAGAATGATAACCAAATACAGTTTATTCTATAACCTTGTATATTATAAACCACAAAAGCCACGTGCTGGTATTTCTAAAGTAGTTGTCCTAAGATTTACTAAATTTATCAGTACCACATATTTGTAGTAGAAAATGAGTTAAGTAACATGTCAAACAAATGCATTGTATAAAATACAGAAAATAAAGTATAAAGAAGAATATTAAAATGACCCTTAATTCTGCTATCCACCTATAATCTTTGCCAAAATTTTGGTGTATGTATTTTCCTCTCTCTCTCATTCTCTCCCTCTCTTTCTCTCTCTCTCTCTCTCATACGTATATGTATATGTAAATATATATGTATATATTTATATTTAGATGAAAAATTTCATGCATTGTATGTTGTCATTTAACATTCTATTTTGAGTTGTTTACCCCTACATTACATGTTCTCAAAATCACCTGCATCAATAAGTATTTAAATCTGAAAGCTAGTTTTACGTCAGACACTAGGTTTGGCTCTGCAGGTTTGAAGGTGACAAAACACACGTGGCTCTTTTCTTCATGGAACTTACCATCTAGTAGGAGATAAGAAAAGAGAATGAATGTGAATTGAGATCTAGGGGAGGAAGACAGGGCAATAGTTAACACCCTCCTCTTCGCTGGTGAAATCTCTCTCTTCTCCATTTCTTCTTTCCCCATTCAGTGTCATTTAAGAAAAGAGCTAGGAGAGTTATCAGACTGCAGAAGCCCTTACAGTCCAATAAATCACAAAGCTCAAGTCATTTGAGCTGCCAGAGAACTTCTACCCGGGGTCTACTGAAGGGTATATTTGTGCTCACATGTCAGCCACTTTCTGAGATTTATTCACGGTCATGTTCCCCGGAAATTCTTCCCCTTGGGATCCTGGGACCAAGAGCTCAGTGAATGCTCTGGCAGGAAGAGATGTTGTGGGACTGAAGGGCCTCCCATAGAATAATTCTTGCAGTCAAATGGCTGGAGGAGACCTCTGAGGACATCTACTCCAAACCCTCCATTTACAGATGTGGAAGCCAAGGCTCAGCGAGATTTTCCGATGACCTTTCAATGTATGGAGGGAGTGATTTGCTCAAGGCCATCTAGTAAAGGCCACCTAGCGTGAGAGCCAAGCCTACAATCCCAAGTAGATACCTTTGACCTCTACCAGAGAGTATCTATATATGCAGCTGTGATGCTTATCTATATTTCAGAATTACAAATTATATTTTAATTTTAAGTTATAATAATTATCTTCCCCTTAGGATGAGACTTGCTGGACGTCAGAGATTTTGTTTTAATACTTGGCATGTAATGGGAATGGAGTGAGGGATAAATGAGTGGATACATGGATAGATGGCTGGTTGGCTGGCTGACTGGCTGGCTGGCTGGCTGGATAGATGGATGAATGGATGGATTTAGGCGGAAGCTTTCTCCATCCTATCTCTTCCTCAAAATGTGATTTGCCTTTGGCATTACTCTGGTGTTTTCAAAGGTGCTAAGCAGTACCTAGCGTTGAACTAGAGAAAATTGTAAAATTGAATGAATTTCTTTTTGATGCGTTGCTTTTTCCCTGGTCAGTAGGTGTCTCTCACAGAACATATATCTTCTTACCTCTAGAGATGTTAGGACACTTCCTATTATGCCACATCACCTGAGCCTGTTCTCGTCACCTGTTTCCCCTATGTTGGAGCTTCGATGAGAACGGTTTTTCATCAAAACTGATCTGTCATGTCTCCCATTCACTCATCTCTTTATTAATTCTTCCTCCACAAAGAGAAACCTGGTACTTGTCACACTTTTCTCCTTTCCGTTGTCTAGATGTGAGCTCTTAGGGTCACCTTTGAGTCTTACCTTAAATTCCACAGTCAAGTTGTCATTAAATTCACCTGCTTCTCCCTCCATAGCATCTCTCTATTCATTTGCTCTTTCCTACCTCTGGTACCATTAACTTATTTCAAGCCCTCATTCCCTTTCTCCTTGTCCATTACAATGACAACCTAATTGGTATCACTCTCTTGCATCTATTCTCTTATTTTGATCTGTTTAGTCTAGCACTAAAGTGGTTCTTTTTCTGGTCATATTACTCACTCCCCCCACACACTTGCACATACCTATTCACACACGCTCACACATATGCTCACATATACTCACATTTTCTCCTCCTAGCGTTGACTTCACCATTTGCAAAATAGGGTCAGGGACTATTTCTCATGGTTATGGTGCCATGTAAATGAGAAAATATTAACAAGTACTGTCATTTATTAGGTATTTAATAGGAGTGAAGCACTGCACCATTGTATTTACAGCATTATGCCGTGTATCTCTCACAATAGTCCCAGAAGATAGGTATCTTTCACCTTCACTTTATAAATGAGAACACTGAGGCATAGGGCAGTTAAACACATTGGCCAAGTTTAAGCAATAGATTCTGAATTTAAACCCAGGAAGTTTCCTTTAAGAACCATTGTACTCAACTGCTAAAGAATACTGTTTATATTTTATTATAAAGCACCTAGTAAGCTGCCTGGCAAACTTAGGTGCTCACTTAATATTTTCACTTATATCCCCTACAGAAATGTTGATGGCACGCAAGTGGACATTTAATATGCTGTTGGATTGAATGCAATTGGGGTTGGAAGTCCCAGTTTTATCCAAGTTGGTGTAGCTTGTATCAAGGCAACCCTCTTGCCAAGAACAACTATAAGAGCTGAATCAAGAGTGACAACAGCAATAACATCTACAAAAACAGCTGTCTGAGGGCTTTGGAGAGAGAGCAAGGCAGCTAGGACATGAGAGAAGGAGTGGGTTGACTTGTTTGCCATGGGGGGTGGGCTACAGCCTGCAGTAGGCAAAGACTTTGGCCATCTGAGGGGACTGGGGAGACAAACATTGGAGTTCATTGTTGCTAAATCAGCCAGGACATGAGGGGTTGATACTCTGTATTCTTGTTTGAAGATTTCTTATATCAAGGATTTGGTTGAATTTGGACCCAAAGGCTTCAGCACTGCCCACTGGTGCTTCTGGTTTAGAGCTGATTTACCACTACTAGAAGCAACTTGAGGAAGAGATTTTCCTCCCCTCACCTCCCACATCCCATCAATGTACTTCTGCCTTCTTAATATCTCTCTAATCTGCCCTTCTTTTCCATCCCCAAAGCCTAAGTTTGCTGCCTTGAATTGCTCAGATCTTCACCACCCCTCTCCTGGATTACTAACCCATCTCCTTGCCCCAGGCTCTCCCTGCTGTAATCTATTCTTTGTGCAGATGCTAAACCTATCTTCTGAAAGCTAGAATCTCATCAAAAAATTCCTTGATTCCATATATATGTGTTAGCATAGCTGATTCACTTTGTTATACAGCAGAAACTAACACACCATTGTAAAGCAATTATGCTCCAATAAAGATGTTAAAAAAAAATACATCAAAAGATTCCTTGATTAAAAACTTTCTAGACTTCCCACTGCTCTCAGAGAAGAAGAAAAAAAAAGTCCAATCTTGTTAGCATGATTGGACTTGTTAGCATGATCCAAATGTCTATTTATGCCCTGGCCCCTGCAAATCTTTCTAGCTTCTCACCCTCTGATCTGTCACCACAGCTCACTTCAGTTCTCCAAACTCCCTCCACACATTTCCATATAATATCCCCGCTTCAGGAGAGAGTCTCACCCTGTACCTTCTGCCTTTACCCAGTTAGTTATTATTAGCTGTCATACCCAGCACACATAATTCTACCAGGGCCTTCCCTAAGTAGCCTCTCTCTCCCTCCCTTGTGGCTGGACCACATGACCTTTCTTGTGTTATCACAGCACTTTGTGTATCACTCTCTCTCAGCATTTACTATGCCAGGGAGAACTGGTCAGCAACTCACTTCTTGCCCCACTCGATCATGACTTTGCCAAGGGTAGAGCCAATGTGGTTTGTCTGTACATCTCTAATGTATAGTGTGGCTCTTGCCCATCACAGCCAATATGTTTTGAATGAATAAAAACAAAAGGCATATGGAAAGAAATGAATATGATGATAAGTGCTTCCAGCTGCCAGCTTCATTCAAACTAATCTAGGCTGAGCTGAGCACAGAAGCAACTCAACAGACAAGACATTTTTTTCAGGTCTTATAGCTCCAGAAATATTGGAGTGAGGTTTCACTCAGGACTCTTTGGTTGCAAGTCACAGAGGCCCAATTCAAACTAGCTTGGGAAAATAGAGGATATTATTGATTTACACACTGAGTCCACAGCAAGGTCAGGGAAGGCCAGCACCAGGGAGTCTAAGCTCACCTGCAGAGTCACCCTTTCATGATTCAACTTCTGTCTTCCAGCTTCATGCTCCTAGATCAGCTTCTCCATTTGACAAGGGATTTGAGTAATGGTATCTTCAGGCTGACATCTTTACAGTCCCTTTTCTACTTTAGAAAAAAGCTTTTCTCACTCTGCTTCAGTTCTCCAGTTGGGAAGTTCCAGGAAGGACTCTGATGGCCCTGGGTTGGCTCGTGTGCTCTCCTCCCAATGGACTAACCACTGTTGTTAGGAGTAAAGCACTCAGATTTTGTCCAAATTGGGCCATATGCTCATCTGTAGCCTGGGAAGAAGGTGGAGTCAATAAGAGGACGGCAGCTCTCCCTTTGGACTCTGTGGCTAGGGAAAGACTAAGAGGAGGAGAGGTTCCTCTGGCGGCCACAGTCGAGGTGGCTGGGGCATCATTGGAGCTAGAAAGCCATGCCAATTTGCATTCATGAAAAATGGTTCTAGAGGACAATTTGGAAAAGTATGAAAGGGAGGTGTATCAATTTAGCTGCATTAAAAAATATATAGTAGCTTAAGGTAACACCCTTTAGTTAGCTCACAATTCTGTAGGTTGACAATTGGTCTTGGCTCAGTTGGATGATTTTTCTGGGCTTAACTGGGTACATTCCTGAATCTATAGACAGCTGCCAGTCAATGAGTGTCTTTGCTTTGGGGTGTTGACTGGCTCAATTTGGGTGGCAGAGGTGATGGGGCTGTGTATCCCTCATCTTCCAGCAGGATAGACTGGGGTCTTTAACACAGCAGCTCAGCGTGGTTCCAAGGGGATGAACAGAAATGTGAGACGTGCCTTCAATCTGAGGCTTAGAATTGGCACAAGGTCACTTTTTTTTGTTTTTTGTTTTTGACTCACTGACTTTTAAATATTTATTTTTTTCACACATTTACTTAATTCAAAAATCCAAAAGACAAAATTGTAAACAGTGAGAAGTCTCAGACTCACCCAATCACCATCAACCTAATTTACCCCACCTCATTCCACCAGAGGCAACCACTGTTATTACTTTTGGATACATCACTCTGGGGGCACAAGGTCACTTTTGCCATATTTTATTCATCAAAGAAAGTCACAGGACAGCTCAGATTCAAGGAGAGGGAGAAATGGATCCTACCTTTCAATGGGAAAAGCTGGAAAGTGCAGGGAGGAGTGAGGAATTGTGGCCATTTTTGCAAACAGCCTACCATAAGAGGAGAGAAGTGGGAAAGTAAGAGGAAATAGAAGTGAGGGGCTGGCATTTAGGGAGGATAAAGGAAACAGAGGGACTAAAATCATGAACAGTGTCCTGGGATGACCGGGGAGTGTAGCCTAGTGGGATTTGAGGGCCACAAAGTTAAGTTCAAGTGTCATCATGTGTCTGGGGAGCATGATGGTAGAGTCCGGAGGACAAACATGCTGTGGTCTTAGCTTCATGGCACCGAGTTCCAACACTGCCTCTTTGATTTTTCATCAAGTGTTTCTTTTCTTTGGCTATCTCTAGGAAGACGTTGAGACTCTGCTTGGGCCTGGGATTGCCAGGGACAAGAACAAGCCAAAGAAGAGAGGCGTATCTAAAGCAGATGTAAGTTTGGTTCTCTCTTTTTGCTTATGCATTTTGCTTTATAAAAATTAAAAAGATAAAAAGAAGGCAGCCCCTGTGTCCCACTAAGCTGGTTGTTAGGAGACTCCGGGGGTGAATTAGCAATTGTGTGTTATGATGATACCATCTAGTTAAGCTGGCAAAATGGCTCTTCCGACTCCATCAGTAGAAGGGGTGGGTGGGAATTCTCACAGTATCTGAGAAAGCCAAGCATTTGTTCCTAACGGGCAGGGTAGAAGCTGCAGCAGAGAGAAACTCCTTATTCAGGAGTTTCTGCCTGGGGCAAATATATGAGGAACTGCCAAAGGAAGTAGGTGGATGGGGAAGGACTGAGGAGCAAGCCCTGGAAAGAGCTCATGGTGGCAACAGAAAACCTGCATTTGTGAAAAGCCCTTTCTGCCACTTTCAAACTGGGTAACCTGGGGCAAGTCAGTCTCTGAACCACAGTCCCCACATCTGCAAAATAAAGATTATATTAATATCTGCTTCAGTGGAAGGTGTTACGTATTCAATGAGATAAGCTGGTAGTGATGTGAAAAGTTTAAACACATGGCATAATCCTTGCTATTTTGAGGAAGTTGAGTTCTGCAAGTCAGAAGCAAGATGCTGAAGGAATGATAAAAATTTCTTCCCTGAGCTATAAAACTCCCTGCTCCCATTCCATGGTTCCAAATAAATGAGATTCCTCTAATCAGAAATTTAAAGGAAAAGAGCTCACCTATAAATGTCACCCTGCATCAGGAATTCTGGAAACATATTCCCCACATAATTATTCAACCTGTGTGGCAGCATGGGTTGAATTGTGACCGCTGGACGCACTATCCCAGGCTTGGGTGTCCGGAGTTTCCTCTCCCTCATTGAAACCCTGGGAAAGCCACCTTGGTTGGAGGGATCATGCACTAAGGGAGAGCAAACATATCTGCATTTAAGTCAATATGATAAAAATAAAAATAAATATCATCCACATTAAAAAATTATATCTCTTTTTAAAATATAAAATCAGGAAATAGAACACATACAATTGCACTAAAGAATTGTTTATTATTTCTTTGTCAGTGAAGTCAGGGAGTTTGTGTGTGACTAAAACACATCAGTAATTATGCCATTAGCACACATTGCAGCATCTGACAGTAATACACATGCATTCTTGGGCAAATTTTGTGTGCAGTGAAGCTTGTAGCTGCTAGGTAGAGAGGCTTCAGGAACTGGAGGTGGGGAAGCAGTAAAATGGTACCAAATAATTTGGGCACAGAGGCGGGTGAGAGGGAGAAAAGGAGTAAGGAGGACAAAAGAGCATATTAGGTGGGGGGAAGAGAGTTTAAGTTCCAAGGAGCATTGGGTATTTTCTTTTTTTCCTTTTTTTCTTTCTTCTCATCATCATTTCCTGAGAGCGTTGCAAAATGCTGGCACATAACAGGTTCTCAATAAATATTTACTGAACAAATGAATAAAAAGTAAATGAAAAGCAGACCACAAATCAGGTAGCATCTCAGCCAGGGTGGAATATACATTAAAACAATCTACTTTGAGAAAGCCATTCACAATAGACGAGATTATATCAGTCCATTAAAGTGAAATGTCCAGATTAAGCAAATCTATGGAGACCAAAAGAAAGTAGATTAGTGGTTGCTGAAGGCTGGGGGCTTGGGGGGAAATGGGAAGTGACTGCTAATAGGTCGAGGGTTTCTTTTGGGGATGATGAAAAAATTCTAAAATTGATTATGGTGATGGTTGCACAACTCAGCGGATATACTAAAAACTACTGAATTTTATACTTAAATGGGTGAATTGTATGGTACGTGCATAGTATCTCAATAAAGCTGTTACATTTTTTTTAAAAACATACACTTTGAATGCTATCTTCCACCCCCCCCCCCCCAGAACCTAATCTGTAAAACCCCTAGAGGCAAACACTTTGGCAACATTTCCTCCAAGGAAGAAGAAACAAGCCCTTCTACTCTTCTTCCTGGAGCCGTCTCTGTCTCTGTCTCTGTCTCTCTCATACTCATCTGGGACTGTGTCCTATGCCATGAGTCCATAGCTCCGAATGCCACCTCCCTGCCAATGTCCCTGCCAATGTGTGCGTGATCGTGGCAGCAGCAGCTTCCCTGGTTTAGTTCAGAAGCAGCACACAGGGAAGCAGAGAACACAGACGCACTGGATGGGCATCTCCTTGCAGTAAGAAGAGGAAACAACAGGACTGAGCTACTCCTGAGCAGTCCCTCCTTCCCAGTTCACCAAAGGAAAAAAACGCAACTTCCGCAGAGGCAAAAAGTGCAGCTGGAAGGTGAGAGTCCACGGATGTTACACTAATTTCTGTCCCCATACATGGAAGGGAAGAATAGGAGCAGGAAGGAGATGTTCTGTCTTCACAGATAATTGCGAGGACCTCTGTAAAGCACACAGCACAGTGTTTGACCCATAGCAGGTGTTCAGTGATAATAATAACAGCAAAAATAAAAGCAACAATAGTCATAAACATTGCTGAGGGTGCAATGGGCGCCAGAGACGATGTTAGGACTTCCTGTACATACTCTCATTTAATCTTTACAACAATCCTAGGAGGCAGGCATGAGTAATAGGTTGAGCCAAGTGAATTCACCAATATTTTAGTGTTGACTATAACAGGACTACTTTATTTTCCTACTTTACGGATTGGAAAATAATTTTGATTAATATTATTATTGTTGCTGCTGCTGTCAATGTACTTGGTCGGTTTTTGAATTCACAGAAGCCCCTCAAATGAAATGCAATGTCAGACAGGTACAGTGGCGTCTTCTTCCTTTAATGGGGCTGAATTTGCATTGGGTCATCGTCCCCATCCTACAGCAGTCCTCCTTATGCCCTGGAGCATATTCCAAAATTGGGGTGGGGGGTCTTTAGTGGCTTGTTGCGTGCTCATCCTGGGACCCACCCTCATCAATAATTTTATCAGTAGGGGGAAGATTGAGCGCACTGAGAACACGTGCAGATGACATAGTGCCAAGAAAGCAAGATGAGCAAGCATGATTCAAAAAATGTAATTTAGAGCTTACATCAAAGTGATTAAATTCAATTAGATTATACACAACAGGAATAAACTCATTCATGAATGCATGCATTCTTTCACTCAAAAGATATTTATTGGGTGTCTACATACACCAGGCACTGTGCTAGATGCTGGGGATTCAGAGACCAACAAGGGAGACAAGGTATCTATGGTTGCTCTGTGGAGCTTACACTCTAGTTCAGGAGACCAACTATAAACAAGTAGACCGATAAGATAATTACCAACTGTGACAAGTGCTGTAATGTAGGATGACATGAAGTGTAGGTAGGTGGAAAGGGGCTCTTTAGAGGTTTGTGGTTTGGAGTTTGGGAAGCACCTGCATCACGAGAAGGAGGCAGTCATGAGAAATTACGGAGTTGGAAGAGCTTTCCTGCCCATGGCAATACCTTTTACCAGGTTCCTGAGCTGGGAATGGCCTTGGTGAGTTTCAAGAATTGGACCAGAGGGACTGAAGTGGAAGAGGTGACGAGGAGGAGGAGAGTGGCAGGAAATGAGACGTGAGCAGGGACCAGATTGCACAGGGCTTTGGTAAGGAAAATGAGCTCTACTTTTTGTGACTAAATATGTGCTAATCCCCTCAGGCTGAAAAATTACCTGCTCAAATACTTGACGAGGGAGAACTGGTGGAGACCATGAGCTTCCTTAATGATCAAATTGCACCGTGAGTCAGCATAGCAACAGCAGGATATGCCTATGGAAAGCTGTTAATAGAGCTATGTTGTTCCTTATAAAGGAAGTGAGCACCTAGTCCCTCTGGGACACTCAGCACACAGCTGTGATCCTCTGTTCAGACCTGAGCCCCACACAGTCAAAACAGTGTCAACAAACTGAAGCACATCTAGAAGATGGAAAACAAAGTCTGGAGGGTCTGTAAATAACTTGAAGTACAGAACCATTGAGGAAAATGTGGCTCCTTGGACTGAAGAAAAGGAGATTTGGGATGATCTAGGAAACATGTACTTTAAAGTCCTTGTCTCATTGAATCTGTCCAACAACCCTTGTGAGGCATGGAGGGAGCATTGCTCCCACTTTTTACTTTCCATGTGAGGAAACTGTCACTTAGGAAAATTCCTTACCTAGGATTTCATAACTGGTCAGTAACAAGGTGGGATTTGAACTCAGGACCAAGCTGGCATTCTTTTCATTATGTCTTACTACCTTCAAGAGAAAGACAGTCATTCACTCTTCATGAGCCCAGAGGACAGAGAGAGGTAGAAGTTATATTGAGACAGAAGTGGTCTCCAGAGGAGGAGGACCTTCCTAGAAACATATGTGCTGTATAAAAATGGGGTTATACAGCATCATCAGAGGAGGTATTTGGCCCGAGGCTGGGGGAACTTTTGTCCAGGAAGCTGTGGTGGGATTCCACATGTCAGGGGAGGATGGACTGGGGCCCTGAAGTCCCTTTCAGCACCCACAGGGTTCTCCGGTCGTGTCTCTGGAACAGTTTCCATCTATGCAGAACTAGTATGATCAAAATAATAGGGGAGGCATATAGAACAATGGAATAGAATTGAGCATCCAGAAATAAACCTGTACATTTATGGCCTATTGATCTTTGACAAAGGAGCCAAAGAAAGAGAATGTCTGATAAATCCCCTCCTTCTCCTTGGACAGTTCTAGGGGATAAGCCTCCTACTGCCTCATTGCTCTAGCTCTGTCCAAGGTCATCCAACACAAAGTGGAACAAGTCCATGGGCTCTGATTTGACTTCTGGCTCTGTTCCCCTTTTGGATAAAGAGTCCTATCTCAAGATGCTGGCTCAGGAATACTGCACAAACCCTTCTTCAGAACAGATTCAAATCCATTTCACAGATCTATCTGGCCCAGATATGAGGCTGATGTCACTCTAGACCCAAGTTCCATAGAAGAAGAGAAGTCAAGAGAGTGGCATTTTCCTCTTTTCCTCTCTTCTTTTTTTTTTTTTTTTTTTTTTTTTATATATATATATATATATATTTTAAACATCTTTATTGAAGTATAATTGCTTTACAATGGTGTGCTAGCTTCTGCTTTACAACAAAGTGAATCAGTTACACATATACATATGTTGCCATATCTCTTCCCTCTTGCATCTCCCTCCCTCCCACCCTCCCTATCCCACCCCTCTAGGTGGTCACAAAGCACCGAGCTGATCTCCCTGTGCTATGCGGCTGCTTCCCACTAGTTATCTATTTTACATTTGGTAGTGTATATATGTCCATGACACTCTCTCACCCTGTCACATCTCACCCCTCCCCCTCCCCATATCCTCAAGTCCATTCTCTAGTAGGTCTGTGTCTTTATTCCCATCTTGCCACTAGGTTCTTCATGACCTCTTTTTTTTTTTTTCCCTTAGATTCCATATATATGTGTTAGCATACTGTATTTGTTTTTCTCTTTCTGACTTACTTCACTCTGTATGACAGACTCTAACTCCATCCACCTCATTACAAACAGCTCCATTTCATTTCTTTTTATGGCTGAGTAATATTCCATTGTATATATGTGCCACATCTTCTTTATCCATTCATCCGATGATGGACACCTAGGTTGCTTCCATGTCCTGGCTATTGTAAACAGAGCTGCAATGAATATTTTGGTACATGACTCTTTCTGAATTATGGTTTTCTCAGGGTATATGCCCAGTAGTGGGATTGCTGGGTCATATGGTAGTTCTATTTTTAGTTTTTTAAGGAACCTCCATACTGTTCTCCATAGTGGCTGTATCAATTTACATTCCCACCAACAGTGCAAGAGTGTTCCCTTTTCTCCACACCCTCTCCAGCATTTATTGTTTCTAGATTTTTTGATGATGGCCATTCTGACCGGTGTGAGATGATACCTCATTGTAGTTTTGATTTGCATTTCTCTAATGATTAATGATGTTGAGCATTCTTTCATGTGTCTGTTGGCAATCTGTATCTCTTCTTTGGAGAAATGTCTATTTAGGTCTTCTGCCCATTTTTGGATTGGGTTGTTTGTTTTTTTGTTATTGAGCTGCATGAGCTGCTTGTAAATCTTGGAGATTAATCCTTTGTCCGTTGCTTCATTTGCAAATATTTTCTCCCATTCTGAGGGTTGTCTTTTGGTCTTGTTTATGGTTTCCTTTGCTGTGCAAAAGCTTTTAAGTTTCATTAGGTCCCATTTGTTTATTTGTGTTTTTATTTCCATTTCTCTAGGACCTGGGTCAAAAAGGATCTTGCTGTGACTTATGTCATACAGTGTTCTGCCTATGTTTTCCTCTAAGAGTTTGATAGTGTCTGGCCTTACACTTAGGTCTTTAATCCATTTTGAGTTTATTTTTGTGTATGGTGTTAGGGAGTGTTCTAATTTCATACTTTTACATGTACCTGTCCAATTTTCCCAGCACCACTTATTGAAGAGGCTGTCTTTTCTCCACTGTATATGCTTGCCTCCTTTATCAAAGATAAGGTGACCATATGTGCGTGGGCTTATCTCTGGGCTTTCTATCCTGTTCCATTGATCTATATTTCTGTTTTTGTGCCAGTACCAAACTGTCTTGATTACTGTAGCTTTGTAATATAGTCTGAAGTCAGGGAGCCTGATTCCTCCAGCTCCTTTTTTCGTTCGCAAGATTGCTTTGGCTATTCGGGGTCTTTTGTGTTTCCATACAAATTGTGAAATTTTTTGTTCTAGTTCTGTGAAAAATGCCAGTGGTAGTTTGATAGGGATTGCATTGAATCTGTAGATTGCTTTGGGTAGCAGAGTCATTTTCACAATGTTGATTCTTCCAATCCAAGAACATGGTATATCTCTCCATCTATTTGTATCATCTTTAATTTCTTTCATCAGTGTCCTATAATTTTCTGCATACAGGTCTTTTGTCTCCTTAGGTAGGTTTATTCCTAGGTATTTTATTCTTTTTGTTGCAATGGTAAACGGGAGTGTTTTCTTAATTTCACTTTCAGATTTTTCATCATTAGTATACAGGAATGCAAGAGATTTCTGTGCATTAATTTTGTATCCTGCTACTTTACCAAATTAATTGATTAGCTCTAGTAGTTTTCTGGTAGCATCTTTTGGATTCTCTATGTATAGTATCATGTCATCTGCAAACAGTGACAGCTTTACTTCTTCTTTTCCGATTTGGATTCCTTTTATTTCTTTTTCGTCTCTGATTGCTGTGGCTAACACTTCCAAAACTATGTTGAATAATAGTGGTGAGAGTGGGCAACCTTGTCTTGTTCCTGATCTTAGTGGAAATGGTTTCAGTTTTTCACCATTGAGGACAATGTTGGCTGTGGGTTTGTCATATACGGCCTTTATTATGTTGAGGAAAGTTCCCTCTATGCCTACTTTCTGCAGGACTTTTATCATAAATGGGTGTTGAATTTTGTCGAAAGCTTTCTCTGCATCTATTGAGATGATCATATGGTTTTTCTCCTTCAATTTGTTAATATGATGTATCACGTTGATTGATTTGCGTATATTGAAGAATCCTTGCATTCCTGGAATAAACCCCACTTGATCATGGTGTATGATCCTTTTAATGTGCTGTTGGATTCTGTTTGCTAGTATTTTGTTGAGGATTTTTGCATCTATGTTCATCAGTGATATTGGCCTGTAGTTTTCTTTCTTTGTGACATCTTTGCCTGGTTTTGGTATCAGGGTGATGGTGGCCTCGTAGAATGAGTTGGGGAGTGTTCCTCCCTCTGCAATATTTTGGAAGAGTTTGAGAAGGATAGGTGTTAGCTCTTCTCTAAATGTTTGATAGAATTCGCCTGTGAAGCCATCTGGTCCTGGGCTTTTGTGTGTTGGAAGATTTTTAATCACAGTTTCAATTTCAGTGCTTGTGATTGGTCTGTTCATATTTTCTATTTCTTCCTGGTTCAGTCTCGGCAGGTTGTGCATTTCTAAGAATCTGTCCATTTCTTCCAGGTTGTCCATTTTATTAGCATAGAGTTGCTTGTAGTAATCTCTTATGATCGTTTGTATTTCTGCAGTGTCAGTGGTTACTTCTCCTTTTTCATTTCTAATTCTATTAATTTGAGTCTTCTCCTTTTTTCTCTTGATGAGTCTGGCTAATGGTTTATCAATTTTGTTTATCTTCTCAAAGAACCAGCTTTTAGTTTCATTGATTTTTGCTATTGTTTCCTTCATTTCTTTTTCATTTATTTCTGATCTGATCTTTATGATTTCTTTCCTTCTGCTAGCTTTGGGGTTTTTTTGTTCTTCTTTCTCTAATTGCTTTAGGTGCAAGGTTAGGTTGTTTATTCGAGATGTTTCCTGTTTCTTGATGTAGGCTTGTATTGCTATAAACTTCCCTCTTAGAACTGCTTTTGCTGCATCCCATAGGTTTTGGATCGTCGTGTCTCCATTGTCATTTGTTTCTAGGTATTTTTTGATTTCCCCTTTGATTTCTTCAGTGATCACTTCGTTATTAAGTAGTGTATTGTGTAGCCTCCATGTGTTTGTATTTTTTACAGATCTTTTCCTGTAATTGATATCTAGTCTCATAGCGTTGTGGTCGGAAAAGATACTTGATACGATTTCAATTTTTTTAAATTTACCAAGGCTTGATTTGTGACCCAAGATATGATCTATCCTGGAGAATGTTCCATGAGCACTTGAGAAAAATGTGTATTCTGTTGTTTTTGGGTGGAATGTCCTATAAATATCAATTAAGTCCATCTTGTTTAATGTATCATTTAAAGCTTGTGTTTCCTTATTTATTTTCATTTTGGATGATCTGTCCATTGGTGAAAGTGGGGTGTTAAAGTCCCCTACTATGATTGTGTTACTGTCGATTTCCCCTTTTATGGCTGTTAGTATTTGCCTTATGTATTGAGGTGCTCCTATGTTGGGTGCATAAATATTTATAATTGTTATACCTTCCTCTTGGATCGATCCCTTGATCATTATATAGTGTCCGTCTTTGTCTCTTGTAATTGTCTTTATTTTAAAGTCTATTTTGTCTGATATGAGAATTGCTACTCCAGCTTTCTTTTGATTTCCATTTGCATGGAATATCTTTTTCCATCCCCTCACTTTCAGTCTGTATGTGTCTCTAGGTCTGAAGTGGGTCTCTTGTAGACAGCATATATATGGGTCTTGTTTTTGTATCCATTCAGCCAGTCTGTGTCTTTTGGTGGGAGCATTTAATCCATTTACATTTAAGGTAATTATCGATATGTATGTTCCTATTCCCATTTTCTTAAATGTTTTGGGTTTGTTATTGTAGGTGTTTTCCTTCTCTTGTGTTTCTTGCCTAGAGAAGTTCCTTTAGCATTTGTTGTAAAGCTGGTTTGGTGGTGCTGAACTCTCTCAGCTTTTGCTTGTCTGTAAAGGTTTTAATTTCTCCATCAAATCTGAATGAGATCCTTGCTGGGTAGAGTAATCTTGGTTGTAGGTTTTTCTCCTTCATCACTTTAAGTATATCCTGCCACTCCCTTCTGGCTTGCAGCGTTTCTGCTGAAAGATCAGCTGTTAACCTTATGGGGATGCCCTTGTGTGTTATCTGTTGTTTTTCCCTTGCTGCTTTTAATATGTTTTCTTTATATTTAATTTTTGATAGTTTGATTAATATGTGTCTTGGTGTGTTTCTCCTTGGATTTATCCTGTATGGGACTCTCTGTGCTTCCAGGACTTGATTAACTATTTCCTTTCCCATATTAGGGAAGTTTTCAACTATAATCTCTTCAAATATTTTCTCAGTCCCTTTCTTTTTCTCTTCTTCTTCTGGGACCCCTATAATTCGAATGTTGGTGCGTTTAATGTTGTCCCAGAGGTCTCTGAGACTGTCCTCAGTTCTTTTCATTCTCTTTTCTTTATTCTGGTCTGCAGTAGTTATTTCCACCATTTTATCTTCCAGGTCACTTATCCGTTCTTCTGCCTCAGTTATTCTGCTATTGATCCCATCTAGAGTATTTTTAATTTCATTTATTGTGCTTGTCATCGTTTCTTGATTCCTCTTTAGTTCTTCTACGTCCTTGTTAAATGTTTCTTGCATTTTGTCTATTCTATTTCCAAGATTTTGGATCATTTTTACTATCATTATTCTGAATTCTTTTTCAGGTAGACTACCTATTTCCTCTTCATTTGTTAGGTCTGGTGTGTTTTGACCCTGCTCCTTCATCTGCTGTGTGTTTTTCTGTCTTCTCATTTTGCTTATCTTACTGTGTTTGGGGTCTCCTTTTCACAGGCTGCAGGTTCGTAGTTCCCGTTGTTTTTGGTATCTGTCCCCAGTGGCTAAGGTTGGTTCAGTGGGTTGTGTAGGTTTCCTGGTGGAGGGAACTAGTGCCTGTGTTCTGGTGGATGAGGCTGGATGTTGTCTTTCTGGTGGGTTCGTCCACGTCTGGTGGTGTGTTTTGGGGTGTCTGTGGCCTTATTATGATTTTAGGCAGCCTCTCTGTTAATGGATGGGGCTGTGTTCCTCTCTTGCTAGTTGTTTGGCATAGGGTGTCCAGCACTGTAGCTTGCTGGTCGTTGAGTGAAGCTGGGTCTTGATGTTGAGATGGAGATCTGTGAGAGATTTTCGCCGTTTGGTATTACGTGGAGCTGGGAGGTCTCTTGTGGACCAGTGTCCTGAAGTTGGCTCTCCCACCTCAGAGGCACAGCCCTGATGCCTGGCTGGAGCACCAAGAGCCTTTCATCCACACGGCCAAGTATGCGGGGATTTTCTTGCCTTTTGGGAGGTCTGACGTCTTCTGCCAGCGTTCAGTGGGTGTTCTGTAGGAGCAGTTCCACGTGTAGATGTATTTCTCATGTATCTGTGGGGAGGAAGGTGATCTCCGCGTCTTACTCTTCCGCCATCTTCCAGGAGTATCTCCTCTCTTCTTAAAGAACTAATCATTTAAAATTAGGAGGGAAATCCCTACACATAGATTGATATAAGCATGACCACACCTTACGCAAGAGCACTATATTATTCATGGTCACTGTACATGTTAAATTAGCAAGTCCATCCATGCAACTTACATTCCACAAATGAGCACACACATACACAGAATCACCATACATGACACAGTCATTCCAGATATACACATACACAGCTTTCCACACACCCCAAAGCCTCCATCTCCTGCACAATCCCAAATATTCAATGCATGTGCACTTTCAAATGCCCCCTCATACAAGTGCATGCACACGTGTGGTACGGACATATTCACAAGTGTGTACACACACCTATTACTAACCAGAACCATTAGTAAACTATTTCCAGCCTTCTTGATTTTCCTGCAGATTCAAAGTCAGAAAAGGACCCTTTCTTTCTCCCCAAGCCCCCTACACGTGGAAGCAGATGGATAAACTTCCTGTGTGTATCAGAGGAAACAAGTGCTCCCTGCCTGCATACAATCTCATCTGTAAATAAATGTAACGGCACATTCCCTGGTCCCGTGGGGCTGGGGATTAGTTAAGAGCATGGGTTGGTAGCCTCTAGATAAACAATTACTCACATCTCCTAAATTGGAAACCAGGTGATCGCGGCCAGCTGGAAAAGTATGAAAAGGCCTCCCTCTTTGCCTTGAACAAATGAACTCTCTCTCTTCAAATACCCTTTAGCAAAAAAAAAAAAAAAATACCCTTTAGCAGAAAAGCAGGAGATAAAAAGCAAATGGAAGGCTTTTAATCTCTCTTTTATTTCATAAGAACAATGTCTTTCTTTTTCACTTTTTTTACTCCACAGAAAGTGCTAATGAAATTGTAAACCAGTCTAAAAGCTCATGGAAGGGGAGAGAAATAAAGTTGTAGACACAGACGTTCCAGCCTCAGACGTGGTTTTCCTCTTCCCCCCAAGTCTCAGTTTCCCCATCAATGGAATGAAAAGAACTCATACGAGAAATATCTTGGTGCCATTCCACGTCTAATGTCCTATGCAAGCTAATATTTATTGTAAAACAAATGTCAGACTGACCTGGGTTCAAATTCTAGCTATGCTGCTTACCGGGCAACTTCAAGTAAAATGGTTAATTTCACTAAACTTCCCACTTCTCTTCTATAAAATGGGGAGCTAATACACACCTTGCATGATTATTAGAGGTGGTCAAAAAATGACATAATAATTGGGAAACACTCTGTAAAACATAATGAATCTAAAAGCATTAGTTGTTTGTTGCCTTGGGGGAGTAACTCAGTAACTCATTTCCCACATTTGTAAAAGTTGAAAATTGTAGAGAATAAATGTATGTAAAGTGTAGTGTGTGGCACAGAAAATAAAAAGTGCTTAATTGTGTGAATTTCTTCTCTTCTATTACAGTAAGATTAGGATATTACTATAGAGTTAATATCACACACATAGTATTTTTATGAACTTTTCCTCTTTTGTATGGGTCTTGAACTACATCTGCATATATATTATAATCTCTTTAAGGATACCAGGCAGCAAAGTCTATGCTTTTTCTTGAAAGTCAGTGAAATATACTGAATCAAGGGTCATAAGGTCAGAGATATGGTCTTGGCTTGGCACCTACATGCTGGATAATTCCAGGGACTCATCATTAAGACTCTCAGGTTCTCATTTTTCTCATTTAGACAATATGGATGCTACTCATCTATCAGTTTTCCACTTCATATGACTATTGTGAGAATCAAATGGAATAACCAATGTGAAAGAACTTTAAAATGTATTTGGTTATTAATCAGGTCCCTCTGAAAACATCAGGTAAGACTAACACCACGTTGAAGTACTCCTTTTTCTTTCTGGACCAGAGACTCTTCTGCTGAGAGATAATAAGACCAGCAGGAAGAACTAGCAGGGAAGACTCAGCCACAGGAAGCTCCCCATCCAGACAGCCTTTTTGTACCCATGGGTTACTTTTCTACTGCCCTTTCCAGAGACACCAAGGCAAATGAGGGGCCCCAGTAGGAGCCCCTCACCAAAGCCCTCCTCAACAAAGAGACACCAGCAGCTCCCTGCCCCCTAACCCCCACCAAGGAAGTTTATTCCACTCCATCAGGCAGCACCAGCAAAGACAAAATGGGAACCCTAGTAGCACCAGATAAACCAAGCAGACCAAAAATAACACTGCAAATTCACTGAAAATTAAACTACTTTTGGAACCAGAGTCCACAAAAGTAGGCTAAGGCCCTTACACAAAACCAAAATGAGATGATTGCCTGCTAAAATAAAAGATTTAAATAGAAGCAGGTGTCTCCCAATGTAATCGATGTAATGGATACAATAATAAAATCATCTGTCATACCAAGAACGAAGAAAATCACAACTTGAAAGAGAAAAGGCAATTGATGCTGATACTGATCTGAATCCAATATTGGACTTATCTGACAAGGATAAGTTTTTTAAAGCAGCTATCACAAAAATTCTGCAATAATCAATTACAAGTTAAAATTTCATTAAAGAAATAGAAGTTATTTTTAAAAACCAAATGGAAATTATAGAACTGAAAATGCAATAACAAGCATTAAAAAAAACCCCAAAAAACCCACAGGATGGGCTCAATAAAAGAGTGGAGATGACAGAGGATAGAATCAATTAATTTACGGACAGAACAATAGAATTCACCCAATCTGCACAGTGGAGACGAAATGAACTAGATTAAAAAAAAAAAAAAAAGGAAGAGATCTGTGAGAAAATAACAAAGATCTAACAGTCATACATCAGAGTTGTAAGAGGAAAGAAAAAGAGCATGGGGCTAAAACAATATTTGAAGAAATAATGACTGAAAACTTAATAAATTTGGTGAAAGACAGAAACCTATGAATCCAAGAGGCTGAGCTAACCCCAAGCAGGATAAACCCAAAGTAATCTGCACCAAAATACAGCATAATCATAATTTTGAAAGGAAGTCAAGGAAAAAAATCTTGAAAGTGACCAGAGAGAAATGACACATTACCTATAATGGAATTCAAATAAAAGAGAATTTCTCACGTGAAACCATGCAAGCCAGGAGGAAGGAGCTAATTATATATCCAGTGAAACTGTCCTCAAGAATTAAAGGGAATAAAAACACTCTAAAATGAAAGGAAACTAAAAGTATTATTCTCTAGCAGACTTACTTTTAAAGGCAGTCTTCAAACAGAAAGAAAAGAAAGAAAAAATGAAAGAATAATGGAATATCAGGAAGGAAGAAAAGATCAGAAATAGGGATATACATAAAATAGATTTTTTTATTCATGAGTTTTATAAATCATATTTGATAACTGAAACAAAAATTACTAAACCATCCAATACTCAAGACAAAGATACTTAAAAATGAGAAAGGAAAAGGGTTCTAAATCTCAGTAAACAGTCCACATTTCTCTTGAATGTGCAAAATGGTGATGCTAGTTAGCTAAGTCACGTTTGTGTATTGCAATACTCAGAGCAACCACTCTGAAAGCTACACAAAGAGATACACTCAGAAACACTATAAATAAGTCAAGATGGAATCCTAAAACTTGTCAAGTAACCCTTGAGAAGACAAGAAAAGAGAAACAGAGGGAACAAATAGAAAACAAATAATAAAAATGGCAGACTTAAGCCCTAAGATATCAATGATTAACTTAAATGTAAATAATCTAAGTACACCAATCAAGAAATGCAGATTGGCTGTGTGGATTAAAAAAATAACACCCAACTGTATGCTGTTTACAAGAAACTCACTTCAAATTCAGTAGCACAAGTAGGTTGAAAGTAAAAGAACAGAAAAGATACACCATGCAAACATTCTTTTAAAAGTAGAAACAGATATATTAACATGCAGGACCAAATAGTTTCATCAGAGAATTCAACCAAACATTTAAATATGAATTAATACCAATTTTACCAATTAATACCAATGTCTTCCAAAAAACAGAAGAGAAGGAAATATTTCCCAACTCGTTTTATGAGGCCAGTATTACCCTGATACTAAAATCATACAAAAACGTCACACACACAAAAAGAAAACTACAGACCAATATCTCTCATGAACACAAACACAAAATCCTCAACATAATATTAGTAAACTGAATTCAACAGTGTATAAGAGGAATTTTACACTCCATGAAGAAGGGACATTCATTTCAGGGATACAGGGCTGGTTTGAAAATTAATGTAACTTGCCATGTCAATAAACTAAAGAAGAAAAATCACATGAACATGTCAATTAATGCAGAAAACACATTTGACAAAATCCAACAGCCATTCATGATAAAAATCCTTCACAAATTTAGGATATGAGAGAAATCATATCCACTCAATAAAGAGTATCTACAAAAGTTCTACAGCTAACATCATATTTAATGGTGAAAGACTGAATGTTTTTCTCCTAAAATCAAGAACACGGCAAGGAATCCTACTCTCACAACATTCCATGTCACTGGGGGGTGAGAGGCAGGTGGATGTGATCATAAAAGAGCAACACAAGGGACCTTTGTCCTGTTGAATATGTTCATTATCTTGGCAACTGTGGTGGCGGCTACATAAACTTACACCAGTGATGAAATTGTACAGCACCTAATAAACATACAAAAATGAGTGCAAGTAGAGCTGGGAAATTCTAAATAAGATCAGTGGACTGTACTGATGTCAGTTTCCTGATTGTGATATTATACTATAGTTTTGCAAAATGTTACAATTGATGAAAATGGCAAACTGTGCAAGGGATCTCTGTATTATTTTTTACAACTGCATGTGAATCTACGATTATCTCAATAAACATTTCACTTAAAAAAAAAAGAAGAAGAAAAATCAATCAGGTGGTGAGCCATATTTGGCTTGTGGCCTTAGTTTACAGACCTCTGATCTAGACCATTGTTTCTCAATTCTGGAACACATTAAAAATCACCTGGGGAGTTTTAAAACTAAAGATGCCTGGGCTGGGTCATTGTGGCCAAGACGGCAGAGTAGGAAGACCCTGAGCTCACCTCCTCCCAAAGGCACATGAAAATTACAACTATTTACAGAGCAGCTGTGTACAAAAATGGCCTGAAGACTACCAGGACAATTTTTCACAACTAAAAATATAAAGAAAGAACCGCAATGAGATCAGTAGGAAAGGTGGAGATGTGGTATAATCAAGGTCCATACTCCTGGGTAGGTGACTGACAAACAGAAGGATAATCACAACTGCAGAGGTTCTCCCCACGGAGCAAGGGGTCTGAACCTCACATCAGGCTCCCAAGCTTGGGGGTTCTCCACTGGGAAGGCAAGCCCCCAGAATGTCTGGCTTTGAAGGCCAGCAGGACTTGTGTATGAGAGAGCCAGAGGGCTATAGGAAACAGAGACTCCACTCTTAAAGGATGAGCACAAAATATCACACATTCTGAGTCCCAGGACAGAGGCAATAATTTTAAGGAGCGCAGCTCAGACCCACTTGATGATCTTAGAGAGCCTCCTGGAGAGGCTGAGAACATAGACAATGGCAACAGCCAATTTTTGGAGCTCATTCTACCATGAGTAGACTGGTGCCATCAAACAACACTCTGGAGTCCTCCCTTTAGCTTATTAGCCCCAGAGAGTTACCCATCCACCAGTGGGCCAGCACCAGTCCCAGGACTCCCTGGGCTGCACAACCAGCCATACCAGGACCTGACCCCACCCACAAGCATGACAAGAGCCACCCCACAAAGCAGGGCTTGGCAGCCAATTAGGCCAGAGGCCACCCCCTACATACCAGTGCACCCACAGTTATCAACCCCACCACAAGGGAAGGGCCCACACAGCCCACATAGGGAGCACCCTTAGAGGACATAACTCTGATGACCAGAGGGAAGTGTGCTGCTGCACCCCATAAGATGTATCCTATATAAGGCCCCTTCTCCAAGATTGGGAAACATAACAGATCTACCTAATATGTAGAAATAAACACAGAGAATTAGGCAAAATGAGGAGACAGAGGAATATGGCCCAAAGGAACAAGACAAAACCCTAGAAGAACTAAGTGAAGTGGAGATAAGCAATCTACTCAATAAAGAGTTCAAGTTAATGATCATAAAGATGCTCAACAAACTCAGAAGAAGAATGGATGAACACAATAAGTTCAACAGAGACTTAGAAAACAGAAAGAAGAACCAAATAGAGCTGAAGAATAGAATAACTGAAATAAAAATACACTAGAAGAAATCAACAGTAGGTTAGAAGACACAGAAGAATGATTGGAGAGCTGGAAGACAGAGAAGTGAAAATCACCAAGCTGAACACAAAAAAGGAAAAAGAACTTTTAAAATTGAGGATAGTTTAAGAGACCCCTGGAACAACATCAAGCACACGAACATTCACATTAAAGGGGTCCCAAGAGAAGAGAGAGGGAAAGGGGTAGAGAACTTATTTGAAGAAACAATAGCTGAAAACTTCCCTAACCTGAGAAAAGAAATAGACATCTAGGTCCAGGAAGCACAGAGAGTTCCAAACAAGATGAACCCAAAGAGGTCCACACCAAGACACACTGAATTAAAATGACAAAAATTAAAGGTAAAGAAAGAATTTTAAAAACAGCAAGAGAAAAGTAACTAGTTACAAAAAAAAAAGAGAACTCCCATAAGAACTTCAGCTGACTTTTCAGCAGAAACTATGTAGAACTTCAGCTCACTTTTCAGCAGAAACTATGTAGGCCAGAAGGTAACAACATGATACATTCAAACTGATAAAAGGAAAAAACCTACAACCACGAATACTCCACCCAGCAAGGCTATCATTCAAACATGAAGGAGAGAGAAAAAATTTTACAGACAAGCAAAAGCAAAAAGACACACATCACAACTAAACCAATTTTATAAGAAATGTTAAAGGGACTTCTCTAATGAGAAAAGCAAAGGCCACAACTAGAAATGTGAGAATTATGAAAGGAAAAATCTCACTAGTAAAGGCAAACATGCAGTAAAGGTAGTAGACTAACTACGTATAAAGCTAGTAGGAAGGTTAAAAGACAAATAATCTAGATCCACAAGTAGTTAAAAGATAAAACAAAAAGATGTAAAATATGATGTCAGAAACATTAAACATGGTGGGGGGAGTAAAAATGCAAGGTTGTTAGAATGTGTTCAAACTTAAAAAACCATCAGCCTCATGGTAACCACAAACCAAAAATCTATAATAGATACATGGGGTGGGGGAGGGAGGGAGAGAGAATAAGCCAAACATAATGCTAAAGATGGTCATCAAATCACGAGGGAAGAAAGAAAAAGAAGTAAGGGAAAAAAGAATTACAAAACATCCAGAAAACAAAATGGCAAAAAGTACATACCTATCAATAATTACTTTAAATGTAAAAGGATCATACATCATGATCAAGTGAGATTTTTCCCAAGGATGCAAGAATGGTTCAATAATCACAGATCAATCAATGTGATACACCACATTAACAAAATGAAGAATAAAAATCATACCAGTATCTCAAAAGATGAAGAAAAATCTTTTGACAAAACCCAACATCTATTTATAATAAAAATTCACAAAAGTGGGTATAGGCCATACAGACCAACATAATAAAAGCCATATATGACAAACCTACAGCCAACATTATACTTAATGGGGAGTAACTGAAAACATTTGTTCTAAAACTAGGAACAAGACAAGGATGGCCACTCTCACCATTATTATTCAACATAGTATTGGAATTCCTAGCCACAGCACTCAGACAAAAAAAGAGAAAGAATCCAAATTGGAAAGGAAGAAGTAAAACTGTCACAGTTTACAGATGACATGATACTATACATATATAAAATCCTAAAGACACTACCAAAAACTATTGGAATAAATGAATTCAGTAAAGTTGCAGGATACAAAATTAATATACAGAAATCTGATGTGCTCTATACACTAACAATAATCTTTTAGAAAGAGAAATTAAGAAAGGAATACCATTTATACCATTGGTGCAATACCATTGCACCAAAAAGAATAAAATACCTAGGAATAAATCTAACCAAAGAGGTAAAAGACTTGTACTCCAAAAACTGTAAGACATAAATAAATTGAAGATGACACAAACAAATGGAAAGGTATAGTGTACTCATGGATTGAAAGAATTGACATTGTTAAAAAGACCATACTACCTAAGGCAATCTACAGATTCAATGCAATCCTTATTAAAATACCAATGGCATTTTTCACAGAACTAGAGTAAATAATTCCAAAATTTGTATGGAATCACAAAAGATCCTGAATAGCTAAAGCAATCTTGAGAAAGAAGAACAAAGCTGGGGTTATAACGCTCCCTGATTTCAAACTATACTACAGAGTTACAATAATCAAAATAGCATGGTACAGGCACAAAAACAGACATGTAGATCAATGGAACACAACAGAGAGCCCCCAAATAAACCCACATTTATATGGGCAGTTAATCTATGATGAAGGAGACAAAAATATACAATGGGGAAAAGATAGCCTCTTCAATAAATGGTGTTGGGAAAACTGGAAAGCTACATGCAAAAAAACCAAAAGGACTACTTTCTCATGCTATACACAAAAATAAAATCAAAATGGACTATAGAGTTAAATGTAAGACCTGAAACCATAAAAATCCTAGAAGAAAACATAAGCAGTACTCCCTTTGACATAGGTCTTAGCAATAAGTTTTGGATCTGTCTCCTCAGGCAAGGGCAACAAACGCAAAAATAAACGAATGAGACTACATCCAACTAAAAATCTTTCACATAGTGAAAGAAACTATCAACAAAATGAAAAGGCAGACTACTTAATGGAAGAAGACATTTGCAAGTGGTATACCTGATAAGGGGTTAATATCCAAAATATGTAAAGAACTCACACAACTCAACATCAAGAAAACTAACAACCAGATTTTAAAATGGGCAGAGTACCTGAATAGGCATTTTTCCAATGAAGACATACAGATGGTCAACAGACACATAAAAAGATGCTCAGCATCCCTAACCATCAGGGAAATACAAATCAAAACCACTATGAGATATCACCTCATACATGTCAGAATGGCTAACATCAAAAAGATAACAAAGAACAAGTGTTGGTGAGGATGTGGAGAAAAGGGAACCCTCATGCACTGTTGGTGGGAACATAAATTGGTGCAGCCATTACGGAAAACAGTATGTAGGTTTCTCAAAAAATTAAAAGTAGAAGAACCACAGGATCCAGCTATTCCACTTCTGAGTTTTTTCTCAAAGAAAACAAAAACACGAAATAGGGGAGGGAGATTAAGAGGTACAAACTTCCAGTTATAAAATAAATAAGTCATAGGGATGCAATATATAACATAGGGAATATAGTCAATATTATTTTAATAATGATGTATGGTGACAGATGGTAACTAGACTTATCATGGTGATGGTCTTGTAATGTGTATATATTGAATCACTATGTAGTACACCTGAAAAAAATACAATTTTGTAAGTCATTATACTTCAGTTAGAAAAAATAAAATAAAATTGCCTGGACTGTACCCCAGAGATTTTCATTGTTTTGGTGTGGGGGCCAGGCTTGCTTACTTTTTCAAAGCTCCCCAGGTGCTCCAGTTAGATTGGAGAATGCTTGCTCCCTTAAGCATAAAATGTCAATCATTCTTGTCCTCTTTTTTTCCCCCTTATCCCACGTTTAATCAGACACCAAAACCTAGATGTATACCCACAGAAAACTCTTAAACATTTCCTTTCTATCTCTCAAGAATGCCAGTGTCTTAATCCTGGCCTCCATCACCCATCATCTGAACCAATATAACAGATTGCAGACTGCTTTGCTTGTCTCTTGCACTTCTAGAAAACTAGCTCTAATGGTATTTCTGAATGGCAAATCTGATGGTGGCACTCCTTTGCATCAAATCCTTTGTAAATTCCACTTTGCCTGAAAGAATACTTCTCTGTATTCTTATATTTCATTTGGCATGTTTCATCTGGGCCCCACCTACCACTCCATACTCATCTCCATCATATACACCTGTGTCCCTTCCACTCATATAGCACTGCTCACTATCCTCTGGACATTCCTGGATTTCTCACTTTGCAGAGGTGCTTTGTACCTCTGCACACACTAGGACTAAAATCAACTTCTTAAACCTTCTTCACTGGGAAAATTCCTGCTTTTCTCTCAATACTCAATCTTCTCAGTGAAACATCTTCCAGGAGAAGTAGCTCTTCGTTTCTCTGTGACCCTCTCCACATCATCTTGCTCATTCCATCTCTCTGTGCATCCATCCCCACACTCCATTGTATGTTTCTAAAGTCAGTTGCCAGGTGGGTACTGGATGTCTGGTATAGGACTTGGAACATAGCAGCATTTTAAAATGCTGATATAATTGAAATAAAAAAGTGGAGTCAAGGTACCTACTAGAACCCTAATCCTGCTACTCATCCTAGAGTCTTGGTGTAAATATCTTCAGGAAGCCTTTTCTAAGACCCACGAATGAGGTGTGATGCCTTCAGCTATTTCCCCAATAGCACTGTGTTTTTTCTACTGTAGCACTTATCACATTTTCTCCTATACTTGATGATTTAATTGTCTGTGTTTCCTACAGGCTATAAGCTTGATGAGATATGGGTCTGAATCTTTGTTGCTTATTGCTTTAAGCCTGTGCCTGGTATAGAGTAGATGCTCAATAAACAATGGTTTCATGAATGAATGGTTGATCTCTGTCTAGTGATCTGTCTCTTAGTACATAAATAATCTCTCTTCTTTGCTTCTTACCCTAGATCTACAGTTTCACTGTCTCAACATAATCTCTTGGTAACAGGATATACTATTTCCAAGGCAAATTGTTGGACCATCTGTACTTCCCTGACTTGGGAATGTCTTTGCTGCCCAAGTGGTGAAGAGGTGACAATACATGACCAATCTGCTTTGTCAGGACTTGGATGTGACATCACTGTGCCTGCTGAGCCTACAATACTCAACAGTTCCAATGGGCTTTAGGACTTGCTTACACTAATTACAGAACATACTTCTGTATAGGGAACAGGAGAGTTTGAACTGAATGTAAGGGATCCCAAGAGGGGAGGCAGCTTTGAAAGATGCGATGTTATCATCGGTGCTCTGCAAATTGAGTTTGGGCTGAAATATGAGTTCTGTTTGCCTGACTCAAAAGCGCCCGGTGAAAACATCAGTGTTACTGTAAAATATGGTGACACGCTGGAGCTCACATGTTATGCTGAGAGGCCTCCAATAAGACGATACAGCACAAACTGTTCTCCTTTATTCTTTTATTCAGGGTTTGCGGGAGTTGCCGATCTAATAATAAATTCTTCTTCTAGGGAAGAGAGCACCAGATGAGTACAAAACAGCATTTTTTGATGAAAAAAAATTATGCATGTTGGGGGAGGAAATCACTTTGAATTTTTTCAGCTCCTTCCATAGAAGAAGGAAGTGGTGCTGGAAAAACACACTCATTTATTGTCATAGCAGCAAAACAGCAGGGACTCCACACTGTCTGTTTTTCTAAGAAAGTAAAATGGAGCCACAGGAGAGTTCCTGAAAACTAACAGCAAGATAGAGCAGAGACCAGAATGTCGAAATGTGCCACCCCTCTTTTGACCAGTAAGGTTCTGGGGGACAGCCCCATCTAAAAGGAAAAAAGCATGTCCAGTCTGACTGCAAAGACATATTCTGGGTTTGTATAGAGTGGGATGAACTTGACTGTGATACATAGAAAGCCTAAATAAATCGTTTCTAAACTTTGTAAGTTTAATTACTCCATAAGTTTAAAAAAATGTTGAGCATGCATCACCAATATAACTGTCCCTGTCTCTCTCTCACCTTCTATGAGGGAAATATAAGCTCCACAAGGACAAAGACTTTGTCTTATTCCATACTGTATCTGAAGAGCCTAAAACAGTGCCTGGGGCACAGTGAGTGCTCAATAAATAATCGTTGAATGAAATAATAAACATATGAATAAATACATGTATAGTTATTTATAAATTATATTCATGTACTAAACAAACTAATGTATATTCATGTAGTAAAATATTATGCAAAATTTAATGCACATTGGAAAAGGAAAAACTTTGAAGAAAGAGATATAAAGATGAATAGTAGTTCTAGTGATTTCCCCCACCCTCAAGTATTTCTATCTACTCACTTTGCATTGGATATAAAATTCTTTTTATACTTCAGGGTGAATATGAATCACCAAGGAAGCATTTTTTAAATGAATACTTTTATCCAGCCCTCAGCTCTCTCTTCCCCCCAACCTTTGCCTTAGATTCTGATTTAATAAGCAAGGCTTGGAAATTGCATTTTTACAAGTCCAGGGAAGCTATGTTCTAGGTATAGCACTTGGAATTACACTTTGTGAAACGTGTTATAGAGAAAGTGTTGACTACATGAGGCTCAATTCACTCCAGGTCCAAGCTTCTGGAGTGAGCCAGCTCTAGCTTCCACAATGATGAAGTTCTTTGGAGCCTGGCTTTACAAATAGGAAAACACACACACACACACACACACACACAATTCCCACAGTGCTTGGTACTCTAAAGGTCATATTCAGTTACAGTCAACACATGGCACAATCTAAGATCACCTACAGCAATATGCAATGCCTTGGCCAGGTTAGGTCCTGGACATCTATCTTAGGACCATGGACAGCTCCCGGGAGCCTATCTGTTGCCCATCTCCAAAAAACCTCTTAAGCATCTTTCTCAGTTGTCTGCTGCCCCCTATCTGGGGCGTGCAGAGCAGTACAGATGTCTGTAAAATGTGGAGCTGGCCTCTGCTATCCAAGCCCTCAACAGCACCTGCGCTGTTCACTGTACTGGCCTCTCAATTCCCATATCTACCTTTGTTTCTTCTCTGGTTCCTCCTTCTCCAGAATGTTCATGACACTGACCAGCAGTTCACATCAACATCAATACTTCATGGCCACACACAAAGTCATAAAATGAATCAAGAAATGTGGGGATGAGAGAATAGCAACTCAAGTGGGGGAAACTGACTGATCAAGCATATGGTGGCAAAACAATTCTACTAGCATATATTAAATTTCTACTGTATGCCTGACACTGTGAAGGAAGCAACCAAATTAAGTATCCTTTTTTTTATTTTTAAAAACTTTTAATATTTTAGATCATTTTAGACTTGTGGAAAAGTTACAAAAATAGCATAGAGTGTTTATATTTCTAATGTAAACAATTTAACCATAGGTCAATTATCAAAATCAAGAAATTAACATTAAAGACTATTCAAGTCTGACCAGCTTTTCCTTAATGTCCTTTTCCTGTTCCAGAGTCAAATCTAGAATCCCACATTCCATATATTAGTTCTTAGTCATATTTCAGTACCTTTGAATCGGTGACAGTTCCTCATTCTTTCCTTGTTTTTCATGACGTTGATATTTTTGATGGATGCTGTTCAGTTATTCTGTAGATTGTCTCTCAGTTTGGGTTTGCCTGATGTTTTCTCCTGATTAGTTTGAGGTTAGTGACATTGCTTGAGTTCTCTCAGTGGCCAGAGCTAGGAAATACAAGCATGCACACATACGTATCTAGTTTATTTATCTATATAGCTATCTATATTTTAGAATCATAAGTTCATACCGATATCTCCAATTTCAATCCAATGCCACTAAGTTCATTCCAGCTTTTTTCCTTTCCTTACTTGTAACTTCCTTCTCTGAAAAGATACCTGGCTCTCATTAACTACAGTTTATTCACTTGTTTGTGCAGCAATTATATACATGCAGTAACAGAACTGTAACGCATACACTATGAGAATACGGTATTTATGCCCAGTTTTTTTGTCTTTAACCTTAGAGCATCCTGTTTAAAAAAAAAAAAGGCTTTCCAAATGTAGCGTATCGTTGATGTAAATTTATGGTATATGTGTGTATGTTTGTGAGTGTGTTTTACTCAGTACCTTCCCTGATTTAAATGCTCATACTCATCCTATTTCCCAAATGTAAACTGAAATTAAACCAGTAGAAACAGCTGTTAATATACCAGATGACTATAGTAGGTGAAGGAACAGTATGAGTGTCATGGAAGGCATTCTGTCTCAGACGTTATCTCCCTCCTGCTCTAACCCTTTTGATCTGTAGTCAGACCTGCTCCACAAAGCTTAGGATTAATCGCTTGTCAGTTTTGCGTTAAGCAACAGCCAAACCTTCTCTGACCACTGTTTTCCAAAGTCTGTGCTTCCACAGACATCTGTAATTGCCTCTGTCATAGCATTTATTAGAAACTATCTTTTTACTATTCTGTCCCCATCCCTCCTCTACCCAAGACCCTAAGTCTTCGAGAACAGATATTTTGCCTTACTTATATCTCTATCTCTATTGCCTCTCTTAATGCCCAGAATGGAATTGGCCCTCTATCAATGTTTTCTGAATGACTGAATGAACATGAGTCAGATTGGGGCAACTTTGTTTAAACTGTGTCCTTGAATCCCTGCAGCAGATCACCCAACGTGCTTGAGAAAAATGTCAACCTTGGGCCCTACCTGGAAGTCTTAATATTCATTAGATTGGGGAAATACCTAAGAATCTGCATTTTTGCAAGACACCCAAGAATTCTTATTTACTTTCAAGTTTGCTAACCACATGCATGCTGGTGGTTACTGCTGATACAGTACTGACAAGAAAAGCTTGGTGGAATGGAGTTATCAGTGGAGGTTTCTTGAAAGAGGAGTTATTATGTGACTTTTTGAAGATGGATCTGACCAAGCCAAGGCAAGGCCAATGTACCCACATAGAAAAAGGGTTGACAACAACTATTTCATGTCTCCTTCAGTGGTCTGGGAGAGTGAAGAAGCCTTCAGAATTTTTTCTCAGAAGTCCCAACCTTTCCCTATGAATAAGGTTACTATTTATACATAAATGTAGAAGTGTGTTCTGGGACTGGCTCTGCCACTAAATCTCTGAATAATCTTGAGAAATACTACTACTACTAATAATTACTGCTATAGTAATATTATTATCATTATCATTATTACTTACCAAACATTTAAAATATTCCATATACTCTGCTAAGCCTTCTGTGTGCATTTTCCCTGTATATTGACCTTAGACCTAATTACTATTATAGTTTCTATTTTTTCATGAGGACATGCAGATTCAGAAAGACTCAGAAACTTTCTCAAGTTTGCACAATGACCATTTTCCTCATCTGTAAACTGGGGATAATATCACCTCCCTCATAAGGCCGTGATGAGTTTTAAATTATAGGAGTTGCTGGGAAATTTTCTGGGTGAAACTCAAAGAACTATTGACAGTCTGAGTTTGAGGAAAAGGGCTGGGAGTTGGCATAAGAGAAGAAGATTAACATTCCTCGTATATTATTAAGTACTTTATGAAATTTGTGTGAGCTTTCATTATAATAAACAAATAAAAAATAAAATAAAAATAGGATATAGTGAGACAAAGTAGAAATTGGAAGGAAAACCAGAAGATGGCTACCAGCCCTGGGCTGGAGAGACAAAGAGAAGGGACAGCATTACCAGAGCCCAAGGGTCAAAGTCATCTGTAGAAACTGGAACCAAAACATGCTTGTCCAAGGAAGCTGGAGTCATTAAGGAGATATAGTTCCAAGTAGAGACAAGGCAGATTGTGAAGGAAGAAATACTCTGGTGTGATAGATTATTTAATATTCAAAAATATTTACTCCTTGTCCCACCACCATAGAAAAGTAAACTCTCCTACTCCATTGATGTTGAGCTTGGCCTTGTAACTTGCTTTGGCCAAGAGATATTAGCGGAAATGACATAGGCAGAAGCTTAAAGCATGCTTGCACAGCTGACTTGCTCACATGCACTTTTGCCATTGCCACACCAAGAACATGCCCTGAGTAGCTAACTAGTCCCTGAAGAATAAGGGACACTTGGAGTAGAGTGTGGAGTAGGGATGCCTCAGATAACTTGCAGAATTGAATCATGGATCATAGTTCCTTCAGCCACTACAGCTCAAAGCAGAGCTTCCCCAAGAGATCCACTGACAAAGGAGCCTGAAAAAAAATGTTTACTATAGCATGCCACTGAGTTTTGCTATGACATAGCAATAGCTGATGGATACTCTTAGCCTCTCCCTTCTTTCTGTTCTCCAATCTTCCACTCATGCCGCCCATTGGCTACACCCAGAAGCCAGTTGATGCAGGATCGTTGGAAATACAGCCTCCTTGTGATGAGGTCACCTTCCAGAACAGTGTCCTGGCTTCTAGTTGAAGAAGAATACTCCTGAGAGATAGAGCTACTGAGAAGCAATGAATGATGTGATGATGATGATGATGATAATAATAAGGATGTGAGGATAAAATAGTTAAAATTTATTGAGCATTATTTTGTCACAAGCAGTTTTTTAAGTTCTTTAAATGTGGTCATTTAATCCTCAGAACAACCCTATGAGGTTGGTACTAATAAATATCTATTTTACTGGTAAGAAAATTGAGGCACAGAGAGGTGCCCCAAGATCACACAGCCCATAAATGTCAGGGACAGTATTTGAACCCAGGTAGTCTGAATGTAGAATACAGAACTTTGACCATTACAGTGTGGTGTGAAAACCCTGTGTTTTACATAGCTGTAGTTAATAGATATGAGTACATGAGTAGGGGTGTGTGTGTGTTTGTGTGTCTGGCAGTGATGTGGGGATCCCTAAAGCTTAATCATAAGCATTGTGAATTTCCAAGCTTTGTTCACCCTGAGGAAGATGAATGGGGAAGAGGCTGGGCTAGGGCACTGCATCTTGGAGCCAGGTTGATGAAGCTGAAGCTGTAAATCCTCCGTCTGGTAGCAAACCCTTCTCCCTGGGGAGATTGCAGCTGACAAGCAGGGAAGAGGGCTGCTGTCACCTGCACTATGGACATGACTGATGGGAGCCTTCTCTGGGAGCCCGGGCAGCAGAGGGGCAGAGTAATGTGTGACAAGGGTAGCCCTCTGTTCTCTTCTCAAGCATAGGAGGAAGGGACAACCCAGGGACTAACCCCAAAAGCTACAAGGGATAACGAGCTTTGGAATGAGGGAAACCTAGGTCTCAATCAGGGCTGTTCCTCTTATCAGCTAAGTGACCCTGGGAAGTCATTTAATGTCTTTCAACCAACCCACTGACGTAGGCGATTCACCACGTGAAAATTGGATGATAACATCTCTCAGACATTTGTCAGGGAGATTTGGTAACATAATGTTTAATAAAATACTAGCTTGGAGCCTGGCATCTGGTAATGTTCAATGCTTGCTGGAAACAAGTTGTTTCTCTCTTTAACTGATGGTAATGAGACTATTAATGGTAGTCAGTGGTCTACCTATAATCAGAGCCCAAGCATCAATGACAACACATTCTGCAAGAAACACAGTTAAAAGTAACTGTCTATATATTCGTCCCACCCTCCCCTTCCCCCGCTGTGTCCACATGTCTGTTCTCTTCATCTGCATCTCTATTCCTGCCCTGGTAATAAGGACATTCCAAAGAGATGTCCTGCTCTGGCCACATATGAAGATAAACTATGTTGCAAAGGAGTGAAATAGTTCCTAACTGATTCAGGAAAACTGTATTCACTATGACATTATATTAAGGATGAAGAAAATGTAGACACAATGGAAATGTTCTTACAAATGTATTTCATAAATAAAAGTAATAAAGAGCACTAGAAAAAAAAAAAAGTAAATGCCTCCCCAGGTGTTAGGTGTGGTAGAGCCAGGGAGCTATATGCATGGACTTTGGCAAAAGTTACCTGACTTCTAAGTCCAACCTCACTGCTCACCTGTTCTCTGGCTTGCAGCAAGCTTGATAAGGTCTTAAAGTCTTATTTCCTCAACTGTGAAATGGGTGATAATAACAGTGCCTCTACCGTGGGGGAGCTATGAGAGCTCTTTGAGTTAATGTATTTTATGCACTTGACACAGTCCCTGGCACACAGTAAACTCTTCATGCTCGCTACTCGTGATCATCCTGGTGCGTGATATAGATGCATTGATCAAGAGTATGGGCTCTAGAACCAAACTTAAGAAACTCAGAACCTGGTTCTGCCAGTTCCCATTGTGTAGTAAGCAACCTTGGACAGCAACTCAGTCTTCCTGTGTCTCAGTTTGCCCACCTGTGACATGGTGATAACAATGGAATCTTCATGGAGGTTGCTGTGAAGATGAACTGAGTAGGTACATGCAAAACACTCAGGATAATGTCTGGCTTAAATAAGGATTCAATAACCATTACGTTGTCTTAATTTCTAAAAAAGTATCTACTGCTGGGGGGAGCAATGGGCATTTATCAGGTCACAAGATCACTGTATATATACACAAAATTCATTGTATCAGGGACTTGAGTAGAAACGACCAAATAAAACACCAAAGAAATACCTTGGAGAAAGGGATTAAAAATAAGCAGACGTTATTGATTGGGCAGGAAATGAGATTAGAGGGTAGTTTCTAAACTCTATTAAATAGAAGAAAACATACAAACAACTGGTGTTTATAATACAGAAGAGGTTCTTAAAATTTTATATAGATATAATTTATATATTTATATGTATGTATTTTACATGTGTGTGCACATATACATTTTGACTATATAAAATACAAAAAAGTGGCAAAAAGATAAAGGATTCTCTATGCATAATATCTAGGAAAGTTAACCTGGTCTATAGTTATAGGAAGCAGCGTGGTATACAACAGATGGTGAGTAATGTTTCATTGAATGAATGAATGAGTAATAGGGGTATAACTCAAAATTATGAACTAATTTAATACATGGTCAAAAGAGTGTGGAGACCACTGGTCTAGAGAATTATTTTCCAGTTCCTAGCTCAGGAATCCAAACTCTTCCCATCTCAACCCCACCTCCCTCTACTTTCTTTTGTTGCTCCATCCATCCTCTGTCTACTTGTGATTGCTCCGCATCCTCCAAACATAAGTTGCCTTGCTTCCCTCTTTGTTTGAGATATCCTTCTTTTTGTCTCTGCTAATCTCCAGCTCATCCTTTCAAACCCTATTTAAATGTCCCATCCCCTGTGAAGTCTTTCCTAATTCCCCCAGCTGTTTCTTCTTCCTTGCTTCTATATCATCTTGTACGAACTTTTATTACAGCTCTGATAACAATGTGTTGTAATAATCCATTTTGAGTCTGTCTCCCCCTTCCCTACTTAACTGTGATAGGACAGTTCTAGGAACAAAATAGATTCTTAATTCCTATTTGTGAAAAAAGTGAACAAAATAATGGATGGATGGATGATGGATGGATAGATGGGTGAATATTTTCAACTCCTGGATGGACTCCTGCCCTCCCCTTCCCTTCTAGCAGAGACTTCTTTCTCTTCTGACTGTCCCTGGAGGACTTACTACATTATTCTCTCACCCTTCTTAATCTTCCATCTTTGCATATCTTGCCTTCTCTTTACTTTCTTATACCTTTCTCACCACTCCCAACACCGCCCCCACTATATCCATACCTGATCTTCTGAGCTACCTGTTATTTCTCAAATGACTTTTTTGCATCCAAGTCTCTGACTGATCTTTATGATCTCAAAAGTCTTCTAAGCTACCCACTTGGCTCTTTCTTTCTCAACATTCAGAATTCTTGTCAGGCATCACCACTTCCAGCAAGTCTTGGACAACCAACCCAGACTCTTTAAGAGTCTTTCAGGATTCAAGTCAAGCTACACTAGGATGCCATCATCCTCCACACCCTTGCTGTACATTCCTTTCTAGTTGATACACTTGCAATGTGCCTGGAAATCTTCCCACTGCTCAGGCTCGGCTTCCAGGCTGCCTGCTGCGACACATGGAGTTCTGTGTCAAACTGGCAATTAACAAACTACTGTATTTAAGCTAATCTCAGCCTAATTAATGGTCGCTTGAGCCATTGGTGCTGATAAAGCAGGGCTGTTCCTGCTCAGGCAGCTCTGTTTCTTCCAGACTCACCCATGTCAGAGCAAGGATGTGGCACCCACCCAGCCTCCTTCAGAGCCCAGGGGTTTCTTAGTTCAGTCACAGGGGATTGAACATGAAGATGAATTTGCATTTTCCAGCCTTCCAGATCTCTTGGGAAGTGCTCTCCTGGTGACCCAGCTCCAGTCGCCCCCCCTACCTACCTTAGAGGTGCCTCCAGGAGCCTCCAACACTCAGTGAACTATTTGCCAGGCAAATTTGCTTACACTTAGTCAAACTGACATTTTGCTGGTGAAAACTTTTCCAAACTTTTCCTTTAAGGATTAAGGTAACATTAGCATACAGTTTTAAAAATTATACAAAATTAAAATTTCTCATTACTAAAATATTACATTCTGATCACAAAAGATTTAAAAAATATGGAAGAATAAAAGGAAACACCCCCCTTCTAAAGGCAACCTCTTTACTTTTGACATATTTCCCTGCAGTCTTTTTCTATTTTTATTCTCAATGTTTGCATAGTTTTGATCGTTCTATGAATGCAATTTTGAATCTTGATTTTTTTTGACCATCAAAATTTTATTATGAGCATCATTATAACCTCATGGATTTTTAAAATAGATCTTTACTGGAGTATAATTGCTTCACAATACTGTGTTAGTTTCTGTTGTACAACAAAGTGAATCAGCCATATGCATACATATATCCCCATATCCCCTCCCTCTTGAGCCTCCCTCCCACTCTCCCTATCCCACCCCTCTAGGTGGTCACAAAGCACTGAGCTGATCTCCCTGTACTGTGTGGCTGCTTCCCACTAGCTATCTATTTTACATTTGGTAGTGTATATATGTCGGTGCTACTCTCACTTTGCCCCAGCTTCCCCGCCCCGACCCTGTGTCCTCAAGTCCATTCTCTATGTCTATATCTTTATTCCTGCCCTACCACTAGATTCATCAGTACCATTTTTTTTTTTTTTTTTAGATTCCATATATATGTGTTAGCATACGGTATTTGTTTTTCTCTTTCTGACTTACTTCACTCTGTATGACAGACTCTAGGTCCATCCACCTCACTACCAATAACTCAATTTCATTTCTTTTTATGGCTGAGTAATATTCCATTGTATGTATGTGCCACATCTTTTTTATCCATTCATCTGTCGATGGACATTTAGGTTGGTCCCATGTCCTGGCTATTGTAAATAGTGCTGCAATGAACATTGTGGCACATGTCTTTGTTTGAATTATGGTTTTCTCAGGGTATATGCCCAGTAGTGGGATTGCTGGATCATATGGTAGTTCTATCTTTAGTTTTTTAGGGAACCCCCAAGGGAACCCTCCTGCACTGTTGGTGGGAATGTAAATTGATACAACCACTATGGAGGACAGTATGGAGTTTCCTTAGAATCTTGATTTTTAGTTAATATTTCCTAAGACCTCCTTTTGCCGGCTATGGGTATCAACATGCATCTCGAAAATAGCAAAATAATGATAGCTCACATTGAACATTTACCTTGGTCCACAGTACATATTACTATGTTATAAATGTTTTTCAAACTTGAATCTGTACACTAATCTTCGGAGGTAGATACTATCATATCCATTTACCCACTCAGGACAATGGGGCTCAGAGAAATGAAATAACCCATCCAAGTTCACAGGGCTGGGAAGCAGCAGAGGTACACTTTGAATTCCGATCTTCTAGATCACAAAGTCTGCTCTCTTAACCACAAAGCATATCGCCGCCTAAAAACACATTGACCAGTTTTCTCTACACTGACGGTGTTTGCACATATTCATGGGAGAGAAATCTATTTAGATTTTAATAGATAAAAATCTATTTAGAGTTCAAGCATTTTGGGGATTCAATTTTTTCTTCTTAGTAGGTGATTTCTAGTAAACTATGTGATGGATAAGGCAAGACCAAAATAGAATGGAAGCTGTAGGGATTTCTCTTTGTCATCAGCTTGAACCTCACCCTCAAGTTCACATTCTCCTTTCCCTGATTTTATTATCATAATAACATGATCCTATGGCTGTCGATATAAGAAGGGCTTGGAGCATGAAGATGTCATTTGAACGCTAACTCTGGCACTCGCTGCTTCTGTGGCCTTGAACGAGTTACATACACCCTTAGTTTTCTCATCCACAAAATAGAAATAATAATGCCTTTCCTGCAAAGATAATTGCTTTGAGTCTTAAATAAGCATAAATGAGTCAATAGATGTAAAGCATTTCAGAGTGTCCTTGATAATTAGCAGGGTATGGTAAATACTTCTTTATGTAAGACTCAACACATTTAGGGTTTTAGGTTTCCTAATAGTATATACGATCATTCATTCAGTCATAAATTTTTGTTTTTACTAAGAACCAATCCTTGAGCTAAATTAGAGAGATGTACAGATTAAAATTTTTTACTCACCTCTTCATTTTTCTCTGTCTCTTCTGAGAGGTCCAGACATTCCTGCCTAAAAGTGGGGGCTGGGAGAGAAAATAAACCATAGACCACTGCAGTGGCTCCAGCTTCAAGCAGCTTAATGGACCAGGAGAACCAGGAGCTCTGCCAGCCCAGTGTCCCTCCACACAGGGGTGGTTCTGGGTGATGCACTGTGGCATGAGGGTTCCCATTTATTTCATTATTTGTACTAATCACAGCTATAGATCAGTTGTTTACCCAACAAGAGTCTGAAAATGTTGGCCCCTTAGAACTCCCTTTGCACAAGGCTCATCTTCTTCTCCTTCTGAGTTCCTTCTTTGTTGAACAAATTTTTGCCAAATAATTCTCTGGATCTGCTTACAAAATGGAGCTGGGTAGAACATTGGTTGCTTGTCTGTAGTTATGACTTATTTTGTTAACACATGGATCGGTTCCTTATTTCAATATCATTACCATGGGGTGGCTCCATCACCAGGATACAACTTTCAATATCTGTACCTTCTGTTCTGTTCAGACAAGTTCTGTATACGCATACAGCTGATCTCATTTTTATGATCACAAGGGTATAAACATATAGCAGCTCCTGTTTCTGACTTTCTGATGTTCCATCTGCCTGTATACTTTTTTCTACATCTCATTCCTGTATCTTATTCTACTTCCATTAACTCATATTGATATTTTTTCCTCATCTGGTATAAAACATTTCCCTTGTGATCAATACTGTTTATTTAGCAGAGTTCACCATGTAATCAGGTAGACAGACATAAAATCAAATACAGAAAACATCATTAGGGAGAACAATCTTACGTCTGAAGAGTATGCACACGGTAGAGTGGTGACATGGAGAGGAATAGTTAATTCTGCTTAGAGCAATCAGGAAAGGCTTCTCGGGAGGTAACATTTGAATTGAGTCTTTAGGATTCAGTATGAGATTTCCAGACATCACCCTAAACAAACAAACAAGGAGAACTGAGAAGTTAGTCTGAGGACATAACATGTGCAAAGATGTGGAAGCCCGAACCATGATGGACCAAGTAGTTATTAGGTTCTTCAATATGGCTAGAGCATAGGGAGTGTGGGGTTGAAGATGGAAGATGAGAACGGAAAATACGTTTGAAGCCAGATCACAAAATGCTGTAGGACTCTATAGGGCTTCAAACTGTAGGTGATAAGGAGCCATCAAATAAGAAGCAAGCAAAATAAAAATCTGTAATTAATTAGTGATCATTTAGTGAGCCCAAAATAAAGTGGCAGACACTGTACATACACTGCAAGCAGTCTACATACATTTCATGTAATTTCACTGTTAGAGATGAAAGGGAATTAAATGAGATTAAATGACAATATCATATGGTATTTACAGTTAGTAACCCAAGAATGCCTGGACCCTGCCTAGGAAATCATCCCAACCCTACCAAGAATTTCTAATATGGATAGTAAATAAGCAAAATTTAAATCCAGCCCTGTCACACTAAGTCTGCACTTCTAATCTCATTTTAGAATGATTGTTGGTCACCAACAATCATTCTAAAATGAGATTAGAAGTGCAGACTTAGTGTGACATTCTAAAATTTATGACTGAATGAATGATTCTAAAATTTATGACTGAATGAATGATCGTATATACTATTAGGAAACCTAAAACCCTAAATGTGTTGAGTCTTACATAAAGAAGTATTTACCATACCCTGCTAATTATCAAGGACACTCTGAAATCTATTGACTCATTTATGCTTATTTAAGACTCAAAGCAATTATCTTTGTAGGAAAGGCATTATTAAGGTTTACTGGGGAAAACCTTGGAAGAAGTAGAAAGGGAAGCAGAATGTTACTGCATTAGTTAAGGTAAGAAGAAGCTGAATTAAAGAAGTGACCCTGGGAAGGAAGAGAAGGAAACAGATTGGAGAGATATTCAGGAGATAGAATAAACAAGACATATTCATTGAAAGTGAAAAGTGAGCAAGAGAGAAAAAACTGTCCAGGCTGCAGACTCTGAGATCTCAGGGGATAAAGAACAGTGTGGAGAGCATTCCAGCTCTCTTTCAGCTGTCCTCCCATCCAGAACCTCAGAGTGTCACATCTTGAAACTTTTTGAAACTTCCCCCAAATGCCAGGACACTCACTGCCTCAGCCTTCCTCTGTAACTACCGCAAACCCAGAGATGATTTAACTACCTCCTCTCAAACTTCTCGCCACTTTTGATTTGCAACTGACTCTTCCTTGTTCTGCACAAATCATTCTTCTAGACACGGCTCCTTCTCTGCCCTTTCTAGCCCAGCCAGCTCCGGTCCAACACAGAGCCAGTTTCTCCTGAACTCCTATAGCACTGTTTGTAGAGTGATGGTAAATTGCTATTTATTTTTGAATCTCCAATGACTGGCACAGTATCTGGCACATAGAAGACAAATGAATAAATAAAACTTGTACTTGAGTTTTCTGAGCTTAAATTTCCTTGCACATGAAAAGGGGATAGGAAGTCCTATCTCAGTGCATGGTTTTGAGGATAAAATGTGATTTTAGGGAGGGGGAAGGGTAAGCTGTGACAAAGTGAGAAAGTGGCATGGACATATATATACTACCAAACATAAAATAGATAGCTAGTGGGAAGCAACCGCATAGCACAGGGAGATTAGCTCGGTGCTTTGTGACCACCTAGAGGGGTAGGATAGGGAGGGTGGGAGGGAGGGAGATGCAAGAGGGAAGAGATATGGGAACATATGTATATGTATAACTGATTCACTTTGTTATAAAGTAGAAACTAACACACCATTGTAAAGCAATTATACTCCAATAAAGATGTTAAAAAAAAAAAAAAGAAAAGAAAAGAAATGGTAAAAGTGTCTTTCAGGTTGCATTGTGCAATGCACATGGAAGGAAATATTATTGTCCTCATTACCATGAACAATGGTTAATTATATGTGTCAACTTGACTGAATCAGGGAGTATCCAGACATTTGGTCAAACATTATTCTGTGTGTATCTGTGAAGGTGTTTCTGGATGAGATTAACATTTGAATTGGTAGAATGTACAAAGCAGATTGCCCTCCCCAATGTAGGCGGATCCCATAAAATCAACTGAAGGCCTGAATAGAATGAAAAGGCTGACCCTCCCCTGAATAAGAGGGAACTTCTCTTTTCTTGCATTCAGACTTGAACTGAAAACTCAACTCTTCTTAGGTCTTGAGTCTGCAGCTTTCAGATTGGAACTTCAGCCTCAGACTGGAAATACACCATCGGCTTTCCTGCATCTCCAGCTTACCAACTGCAGATCTTCGGATTTGTCAGCCTCCATAATCACGTGAGCTAATTCCGTATAATATTGGGTTGGCCAAAAAGTTCGTTCGGGTTTTTCAGTAACGTCTTAGGCAAAAACCCTAACGAACTTTTTGGCCAACCCAATACATCTCTTTCTTAGATAGATAGATAGATAGATAGATAGAGATCCTATTGGTTCTATTTCTCTGGGTAACTCTCACTAATAAGACATTATTATTCCTAAGGTCAACTCCAGAATTCTTCCCTTCTAAGAAGCTCACACTGAGATCCAACCCATGATGAACAGAGTAAGAAATGCTACTCTGGGGAACTCGGGCAAGTACAAGTTACAGGGACTGGAGTGGACTGAACATGTGGGGGTTGGGCAGGAGTGACCAGCAAGGCCAGCAGCACAATCCACATATCTACTAAGCAAGAAACCTCAGAACAGTCCTCAAAACCAGAGCAGGAGCGACCACTGGACGATCAACTCCTGATATGAGACATGACCAATCATGTAAAGATAAACCACAGGGTCGCAGTCTGAGGCTTCTAGTTTGTTACTTTTTGTTGCAATGTATCAGGATACACTCCGATTATTTCAGAAAATAGAATGAGAAGTGAACAGACAAAATAGCTGTCCAGCTATGGGCATCTCTAATAGATCATGAAAATTATTAAAAGATCCAGAAATGCAGGGTGAGTTTTGACAAGTGGTTCAACACTTTAAAAAAAAAAAAAAAAAAAAAGGAGAGGGTGCCAGGGGCTTTTTTTTAAGTGGTAACTCCAACTTGATGGGATAACAGGAGTGACATGGTGCCTTAAAGAAGTCAGGTAAATTAAAGACTCTGGAGGAAAGTCTTTTCATTTCTTTCTTCATTTTAAAAAATATTTGAACCTAAGTATTCACTTTCCAAAAGGATTTCTCTCTAGAAACCTGTGCAGCCTGAATAGCCCTGGGCTTGTGTTGGAAATGAGCACTTCCAACAGAGCTTTATACTCATCAGTCAGGCCATAGTCTGCCCTGAAACAAACTGACTCTAAAACTGTGAAAACACCATCCCCTGGCTCCACAAGGTCCTTGGGAAACATGTCCTGGGACAGCAGATATGCAGGGGAAATATGAGTGGACTGCCCTACCTGAAGGGAGACTTTGATCAATGGATTCTTGAATGTCCAGGAAGGACCAGATATAAACAACATCAGCCTTGCTGTAAAAGAGTGTGCAGAGCCCTTGATGTAGGAGCTGCCCAGTTTTGAACCAATCATAAAAGGCACAGACATGATAAAGATCAAACTGGCGGATCAATGCTGGGTCTGGGCCAAGTCAGCTGGTGGAGCCAGACGAGCGTTACTCAGTTTCAAGGTCACCTGCCTGAATCAAGAAAGGTTACCAATAATATATTAGGCAAAGTGTGTGTGGCTCAGTGGCCTGGGCTGATCTCCATGAATGCACATATTCTTATAGAGGTATCCATGCATTAGTAGAAAGAAGATATTATCTTCTGAAAGAATTATTTTTTTTAACATCTTTACTGGAGTATAATTGCTTTACAATGGTGTGTTAGTTTCTGCTTTATAACAAAGTGAATCAGCTATACATATACATATATCCCCATATCTCTTCCCTCTTGCGTCTCCCTCCCTTCCACCCTCCCTATCCCACCCCTCTAGGTGGTCTAAAAGCACCGAGCTGATCTCTCTGTGCTATGCGGCTGCTTCCCACTAGCTATCGGTTTTACATTTGATACTGTATATATGTCGATGCCACCCTCTCACTTTGTCCCAGCTTACCCTTCCCCCTTCCCGTGTCCTCAAGTCCATTCTCTAGTAGGTCTGTGTCTTTACTCCCGTCCTGCCCCTAGGTTCTTCATGACCATTTTTTTTTTTTTTTAGATTCCATATATATGTATTAGCATACGGTATTTGTTTTTCTCTTTCTGACTTACTTCACTCTGTATGACAGACTCTAGGTCCATCCACCTCACTACAAATAATTCAATTTCGTTTCTTTTTATGGCTGAGTAACATTCCATTGTATATATGTGCCACATCTTCTTTATCCATTCATCTGTTGATGGACACTTAGGTTGCTTCCATGTCCTGGCTATTGTAAATAGAGCTGCAATGAACATTGCGGTACATGACTCTTTGAATTATGGTTTTCTCAGGGTATATGCCCAGTAGTGGGATTGCTGGGTTGTATGGTAGTTCTATTTTTAGTTTCTTAAGGAACCTCCATACTGTTCTCCATAGTGGCTGTACCAATTTGCATTCTCACCAACAGTGTAAGAGGGTTCCCTTTCCTCCACACCCTCTCCAGCATTTATTGTTTGTAGATATTTTATGATGGCCATTCTGACTGGTGTGAGGTGATATCTCATTGTAGTTTTCATTTGCATTTCTCTAATGATTAATGATGTTGAGCATTCTGAAAGAATTATTTTTTAACATCATTTATACCACTACAAGCTATGAGACCTTTTATAGATTTATATAGCCTCTCTGATTTATCTGTTAAATAGAAATTAAAATGCTTTGGGTACAAATAAGAGGAAACCAACTCAATCAAGCTTATGGAAAAAGGAATTTGTTGATTCATGGACTTGTATCTTTAAAAGTCCAGAAAAATACAATAGTTGGGCAAGGCCAGATCCCAGGGTTCAGTCAAAATAGTCAAGATTCTGTTACTCTCTCCAGTTCTCAGATAGCATCTTTCCATATGAAGGAAAATATGGCAGCTGGCAACTCCAGACTGAAAGTTTATTTCCAATGGAAATAAGTCCTTCCAAAAATTCCAGCAGAAGGCACCATGGAAGATTCTAATTGGTCCAACTTGGACCATATTTCTATATCCCTAAACAAATCACTTTGGCAAGGAGAATAGGATATTGTTATGAAAAGAGAGATACAGGAAAGGGTAGTGCAGTGGTGAAATGCATAGTATATAGATAAGAGGAACAGATGTCTGTACTTGTTTCCTTTTCTATATTTTTAGGACCAGATGAGATAACTACTTGGAAATCGTGTTTTAAAGTGAAAATTCTTATAAAAATTCAGATGTGTCTAGCACTTAACATAGGGATAGTCAATGTTGATGTTTTATTTGTCCACAAATAGCTGAGAGATAAATGTGGGCTCTTTTCTTGCATTTTCTTCCCACATTGAGTAATAGAAAGGTACAATTTCTGGAATAATGAGACCTGAGTTCAAATCTAGACTCCTCTCTGTTACCAGATGCATGATCTAGGGCATGATCTACTAGCTCACAGGACTGCTAAGAGGATTAAAAGAAACATACTATGTGGAAGCACTTTGTAACCCAGAGAGCTGTATGCAAACATAAGAGGAAATAGAGTTATGAAGCCATGTACAAAGAGAGATGGGGAAAGTGCGAATGGCCAGGAGCTTAAATATCCCTCAAAAGCCTGCAGGGCAGCTTCATAAGGCCTGAGGTGGAAAGGTCAGTGAGACTCAACTCTCTGGGGTGGTCAGTTACAAAAAAAGGGGGCAGCTTGGGGCAGTCACTGATGCCAGGGTCTCTTGGTAGATAGTGTTAGTGGAGAGAAGACCAGGTTCAAGACTTCTCAGACATATCAGTTTCTCTCCATCATCCAACATCACTCTGGTCCTACAACCTACACTTCATTCCCTTTAGGAAGAGTCCAAGAATGAAAGGACTCTAAAAAAATAAAGGCTATGCAGAAAGCAGAGCTTATTGTTAACATCTCATTACCCAAGATTCAGGGATAATATTCACAACTGCCTTTACGGGAGCTGGGAAGGGCAGGGAGGAGGAGATTGGAGAGGGTGTTTTGAATGATTTGACTACAGTACATGGATATCTTCTATACTAGACTCTTTGATTTGATCTTGCCTGATGAGCCCTGCCAGATAGAGAAAAAGAATAGCCTTGTTTGGGGTCATGTTCCACCTAATTCATTGATTCAACTGAAATACTTTACTCTTTTTTTTTTTTTTTTTTTAATTATTATTTATTTATTTATTTATTTATGGCTGTGTTGGGTCTTCATTTCTGTGCGAGGGCTTTCTCCAGTTGCGGCAAGCGGGGCCACTCTTCATCGCGGTGCGCAGGCCTCTCACTATCGTGGCCTCTCTTGTTGCAAAGCACAGGCTCCAGACGTGCAGGCTCAGTAGTTGTGGCTCACGGGCCCAGTTGCTCCGCGGCATGTGGGATCTTCCCAGACCAGGGCTCGAACCCGTGTCCCCTGCATTGGCAGGCAGATTCTCAACCACTGCGCCACCAGGGAAGCCCAATACTTTACTCTTATTCTCTAAACTTCCCACAACACTGCTCAATGCTGCTCTATTACTTCACTGAGTCCCTACTCTGTGCCAGGTCCAGTGCTGGAATCTAGGGTGTGAGAATGAGTAACCCATGTTCCCTGTCATCCCAAGGAGCCCAGGAGGTAAGGACAGGGCAGCACGATGGATGCTATGACAGGGGGAAGCACAGGTGAATTGGAAGAACGGAGGAGTGGTATCAAACACAGTCCAAGGAGGCATTCCAAGAATGCTTCCCGAAGGAGGTGATCGCTAAGCAGAGTTGACGATATCCAGGCAAAGGAATGTGGGGAGACCATTTTGAGGTAAAGAAATACAAGAAGCAGCATAATATGTATAGAGATTACGAAAAGGTGTGTTTTACCAAAGGGCAAAGTGGAAATGAGTTTGTTGAGGGGGTAATATCAGTGTGTAAGGAACATGGACCTTATCCTGTAGTTGTTAAGGAGCCACTGAAGGGCCTTACCTGGAGTGCATGGTCTTATTTTTATTTCAGAAATATCTTTATGGTGTCTGCATGAATGATCTATTAGAGGTGAAGCTGGATATAGGAAATAGAGAACTGGAGCAATAACTCATTTGGAAGATAATGAGGTTTTGAATGAAGACAGAGTTCTAGCAGGGATGAGAGAAGAGAATTAATTTAAAAATATATATGTAAGGTAAACTTGGCCAGATAGGCAACTAACTGATTGAATACAGAGCTGAGGGAGAGGACAGAATCCAGCATAACTTCCAGGCTTCTGACTGCGGGAACTGGTGGTACCATCAAATGAGTTAGTCAAAACGGGGGGGACAGGCTTAATGGGCACCATGATAAGTTTGTTTTAGAACATATTTGAAACAGTGATGTTCACAGAACCTCAAAATGGAGAGGTCTGTTAAGTAGCTGCATCCACAATTCTCTGTGTCGGGAAAGATACAAAGGTGAGTATCCCCAGACTAGAGGTGGTAGTTAAAACCACAGAAGCATGTGCTATTGCTCAAGGATAACTTAAAGGCTGATGAAAGGAGTTAGCTGTGTGTGCCAAGAATCCAAGATGTAAGGGAAGAAAGGAGGAGGTAGAGCAGATACAAGATGCCAAAAAAAGAATGGCCAGAAATGGAAAGACAAAGAAGAGAGAAGTCTCAAGATGGAATGCAAGTGGTCATTATTATCAAAAGCTACTGAGACATCAGGGGATGTCTACAGACTAAAAAGAGTCCTTTGGAGGTGGCAATTAGGAAGTCACAGGTGAGAAGAGAGATTGCAATTGAGTGTGATCAGTGTTGGGGAACCAATTAATAGCATCCCTACCTTCCTAGTCTGTGGGCAGAATCAACTGAGACATTAAGACAGAAAACTCAAATGGAAAGCAAAATGTAGCGTAGAAGTGTAATTGAAGAGGCTTGCTACTTCTTCCTCTCCGTTGAATTGACCTCCTCCCTCCTCAATTTAGTTCTCTTGGTTGCAGAGCAGAGTGTATCTGAGTGAGCTTACTGCAGGGATAAACAGATAAACCTGAAAGAAGGGGAGGAAAAAGTTGAGGAAGCAGGCTTCAGCTTTTTTCCAATATCATCAATCAGACGAGTCTATCCATCCCCAGAAAAGCAGAGGGAACAGTGAGGCTATCTTTTTGGTAAAGCTTCATTCTGGGAGGGAAGGAAAAGTTGCCTTCCCTCTTTGAAACAAAAATGACAGAGAAAAAGAAATATCATATGATATCGCTTATATAAAAGAAATATCATATGATGGCGCTTATATGTGGACTCTAAAACAATGATACAAATGAACTTATTTATAAAACAGAAACAGACTCACAGACTTAGAGAACAAACTTATGGTTACCAGGGGGAAGGGTTTTGGGTGAGAGATAGTTGGGGAGTTTGGGATTGACGTGTATACACTGCTATATTTGGGATGGATGGCCAACAGGGACGTACTGTGTAGTTTAGGGAGCTCTGCTCAATATTATGTGGCAACCTAGATGGGAGGGGAGTTTGAGAAAGAATGGATGCATGTATGTGTGTGGCTGAATCATTCTTGCTGTATACCTGACGCCAGCACAGCATTGTTAATCAACTATACTCCAATATAAAATAAAAAGTGAAAATAAATAAATAAATAAATAAAATTAAAAACAAACAAACAAAAAAAAACCCAAAAATGATAGGGGAAAATAATGTTCTCTTCTAGCAGTGGTGGGGATAAAATCCAAATTTCAAGACACTGAGGAATGAATGAAAATGAGGAAGTAGAGGCTGCCAATGTAGATAACTCATTCTGGAGGGCCCAGCTGGGAAGGGCAGGAAAGAAAGATTGGAGAGAAGAGATTTGAATAATTAGGTTAGAGCACGTGAATGCCTTCGACACCAGACTCAGATTTTGTCTTACCTGTCCCAAGGCCACGACTCCTTCATTTCAATCAGCATTATACCCAGAGGCAAGAGAGAGACTTCCTTGTTCTAACCAAGCTGAATCAGCAAAGTTGGTCCTTTTCCCTCAAATACAGTAGTTTGTTCTTTGATGGTAGGAGGAGCGCTGGGCTTGGAGTCCGAACATCTGGACTCCAATGCCAGCTCTTTTACTTACTTCTTATATCACCTCGAGTAAATCTTTTACTTTTCTGAGCCTCGGATTTCCCATCTCTGAAATGGAAATAATTGGTCATATCTCATAGGGTTGTTGTTAAAATCGACTCAAATGGAATCAAATCCGATTAGGTTAATATCAATAGGAGAATGCACATGATATGGCCTCCTCACATTGCTCAGATGCTCAATACATGCTTATTGATTCTAAATCTATTTACTGGCAACAGTGCTCTTCTATAAAAGCATCTAAGAACTACAATTTAGGACTATTACACATGACAGTTAGTATACTGTTGTCCCTCTGGAAAGACTCCCTTTTTATTTACATAGAAGAAATATCAGGCTAAGAGTCTGGCTGACTGCTCAGAGCACAGTAGTGTCTTGTCAGAATCACTCTTTTCTAGAGTTTAGGCACCAATTTTGCCAATTTGGATTCTCAATTTTGTTTCAATACCTAGAGGTAATCTAACTTAAAGGGATAGATCAACGCTGTCCAAAGTTACAAGAGACCTGGTATGTAATACAGGTGCCAATATGTTTTTAACAAACCTCCTATTCATTGGTGATAATATCCAACGTGTTATATTTATTTACTCAATCATTCATTCAATACTCAGTTTTGTTCTGTGCCAGATATTGTGAATACAAAGATGAACAATAATGATCTCTTACCTTGAGGAACTAATGGTCTGTTAGCAGAGAGGCATGCAAATAGATGCATGCAAAGCAAGAGACGAGTGCAAAATTCCAAGTCTAGGGACCTCAGTGCCACTGAAGAGAGGTTAACCCTGCTTGGAGGAAATCAGGGGAGATTTGAGAGTAGCAGCTGCTTGAGCTGAGTCTTGGAGGGTAAGTAGGAGTTTGTCAGATGAAGATGGTAAGAAAGAGCTTTCCAGACAGAGGCAACTGTGCTCTGGAGACATGAAGCAGCCTGCTCATTTTAGGAACTGTTCATTCTGGAAACAAGTTTAGTGGGAATGGAGGGTTGGATGCAAGTGATGGAGGCCGCAGTGGAAAGTGGAAAAGTAGATGCCATATATGGAAAAGTAGATGCCATATCAGGGAAGACCATGATGCCATATATGGAAAAGTAGATGCCATATCAGGGAAGACCATGATGCCATATATGGAAAAGTAGATGCCATATCAGGGAAGACCATGACTACGAGGAGCTTATGCTCAACCTATAGGCAGAGGTAGCGATGGGAAGGGGCTGGGATGAGCCAGTCTCTGCCTACAGTCTCTGCCATGCATGAAACCAGCCTCCCAGGAAATTACTTGCTGATCTGACATCAGAACAAGCATATATGATGACATTCTTCATTAAGGTCATATGACTCCCCTCATTAGCTCATTACTCGGTTGACTTACCTTCATTGTTTGGCAGAGCACCTGCCCTCCTCTTCCATGAGTGAGGGAAATATTCTATGTCCCATATGGATAACCCGTTTCCATTTAAAAATATCTTGTTTCTAACCTATTATAGTATAGCTCAGCAGTGACGAACGTGGAGCCAGACTGCTTGGGTGTGAATCCTGGCTTCTCCGCGAACTAGTTGTGGCACCTCAAATGTGGGCTCAAGCTTTTTATGCCTCAGTTTCCTCATCTATAAAATGGGGGGATAATATAACTGCCTACCTTAAAGTGTTGTTAGATTAAATGGGTCAATATACTCTATATAATAAAGTGCTTAGAACAGAGCCTGGCTCATGGGAAAAGGTATGAAATGTTAGTTGTTGCTATTATATCTTAGCAATTAGATTATAGCTTTAAAAGTTCTGTTCTAGACAGTTAAAGGCAACAGGCCCAAAATAGAGTCATTTATGTTAAGCCCCATGTCACCAAACCGAGACTTAATTAACAGTTTTGGCTCTCTCAGAAATGGAATCTTAAAACAGTCAGTAAGGAATTGCCTGGTCAACACTACTTAGGAGTACCTGATAGACCCCTACCATCCCCTAAAGGAAAGTAATCTTGCAATAACAACCTTTTTTGTGCCTCGTATAACTTCATTATTCTCGCTCCCTTTTGCCTATAAGTCTTTCATTTTGTTCAGCTCCTCAGAGCTCCTTTCTATCTGCTAGATTGGATGCTACCCGATTCAAATTGATATTTTGCTCAAATAAACTCTTAAAATTCTTCATATGCCTCAGTTTGTCTTTCAACAAAACCCACGAGATTTCCCTAGACTCTGGGGTATTTTGTCTAGTGTTAATCAAAGAGATTCAAACTGCCTAGGTTCAAATCCCAGCTGTGGCCCTCAGTGTTCATATAATCTTTGCCAACTTACAGAACTCTGTTAGCCTCAATTTCCTCATTGATAATATAAATTCAGTAATGTGCACCTCAAAGGATTAGTGTGAGGGTTTAACACAATAATGTCTGTAAACGTTCATATCACACAGAAGATATGCAATAATTTCCTATTCCTTCCATTAGGAATCAGCTAACACTGATTCTTCCCTGTGACCCAAATAAGAAAATAAACCCAATAAGAAAGAGCACATAGGGAATTTTTGTCAACTAGGTTTCAGAGATGAAAAACTGAAAAAGAACTGACTTTGGATTTGTCTTTAAAACCCAGTGAATAGATTAGTCATGATTTATCCAGACACTAATTTGCCTAAGCTGATTTGAAAATTGTGAAAAATGTCTTCTTTCTCTTTGACCCTAAACTCGAATCTTGGGCACATCCATCCCAGATCCCTTTCATGCAGGTAAATGGTGCTGAAATTGTACTAACTGTGATCACTCACCTTGGTTATAGCTTTTGGATTCCTGTACAACTTGTTTTTGAAGTCCCAAAGTACACATCTGACCTGAAGAGGTATCAGTTTGAAGATTACTTTGACTTAATCTAGCTCTGCCCTTCAGAGACACTCAAATGTACCCCTGGTATAGACTCACCTAAGAGAACATTCATTTGCAAACATTTTGTCTGAAATTTACCCATCTGGGCAGCTAATTTCTCATTGGTAAAATGCGGAGTTTAGATTATCAGGGATTCTTTTCTTTCCATTTTTAATTTTTTTCTTTTTTATTGAAATATAATTGACATATAAATTATATTAGTTTCAGGTTGTACAACATAATAATTTGATATTTGTATATATGGTGAAATGATTACTAATTCCTAATAATTAAAGTCTAATTAACATCTGTCAACATACTTAGTTATAAAATATTTTTCTAGTGATGAGAACTTTTAAGATTTACTCTCTGTAGCAGCTTTCAAATGTGCAATACATTATTATTAACTACAGTCACTATGCTGTAAATTATATCCCATGACTTATTTATTTTATAACTGGCAGTTTGTACCTTTTGACCACCTTCACCCATTTCATCCACCTCCCACCCCCCACCTCTTGCAATTATCAATCTGTTCTCTGTATCTATGAGCTCATTTGTTGTTGTTGCTTTGTTTCTTTTTGTTTTTAGATTTCACATATATATGGAATGGAAGAACAATTTAGGAGTTGTCAATATTTTCAGAGTGGGTATGCTTTCTTCAAATGGTGCAAGCCTCCTGGGGATTCTGATAGTTGCTTTCCTGGAAAAGGGAAAGAAGGGAGAAATGGTGTAACTCTTCTCCCCTGCCCCCATTACGGAGCAGCCCAGAATCATGTAATGAAAGCTCTTTTTTTTGGTAGGACTATACGGAGGAAATGTTGAGGGCTATTGGATTATAGTATTTCTGAGAGCTTCGGTAAACTCTCAGAAGTGAGGCAATTGAAGGAGCACACGTTTTGTTGCTGGAGAGGTGATATTCAAACCCCAAATGTATCTTTTATTAGTGAGAGTGAAAGGTTGTTCAAGGCTTAGCCTTGATTTCTCCATCTGTAAAATGGGGATGACCATAGAAGAGAAGAGTAAGTGAGAGATTGAATGTAAAATCATAGTAAATGCTCAAAAATGTTATATACTTTATCCCAGCAGGGCACTATGGGGCCTTCCCAGGACAGACATCACAACCAGCCCCATGTCCTCAGCCTGCCTCTTGTCTATAGAAAAAATTTAGCCAAAGTATAAATTTAATCATAGAAGTGAGAAAATGAAGAAACAAAGGAAAACAACCAAACAAGACAAAATAATAATAGTTTAGCCATTAAGTAAAGTCAAGAACCTTTAGTTCCTCCTCAAGGGCTATAGATAATATTCTGAGCCATATCCTTTGAGCTGTTTTGCAGGTACTGAAACCCCCACCAGGTGGAAGAAGTTAACTACATGGTGACCAGACTGTAGCCATGACATAAGCTGCTCCGTCTTGCATAATTCCAAGAACTGGCCTCAAGGAAATGGGAACAAACCAACCCTGGAGTTGAAGATGAACTGTACTTAAAGCAATCAAGATGACCAGACCATCACATGACCATTTTCAAGATGGTTGTAGGAGCTAACTGTGCTGTTCTGCACATAGCCCCCCTTACTCTACGTGTGCACCCTTGAGATTCCCCTTTAAAAGCTCTTGCCCCTTGATCAGCAGTGGAGGAGTGGTTCTTTGGGACATGAGTCCACCTTCTCCCCAGGATTTCTGGCTTCCTCAATAAAGCTATCTTAACTTTTACACAACACTTGTCTCTCAGTATTGGATTCTTGAGCAACAAGCAGCCGAGCCTGAATTAGGTAACAATGCCTTTTTTCTAACACCCTGCATCTATGATTCAATGAGTAAAGGTTACAGGCATCCATATTTTAACTGTGTATTAGGAAGAAATTTCTAATATTGGGGGTCTCCCAGTAATGGAATAGACTGATTCATAGGATTCTGAGCCCCCCAACTCCTGTTGTCTCCTGCTATTCCTGGAAATAGTCAAATACAGTCACAATAATCTGCTTTTATTATAAAAGATGATGAGATAGGAAGTTGGATTAAATGCCACTTAAACTCAAAGACTTTAGGATTCTTGAGAAGTCACTTCTAATTTTTAAAATTCCCTAATGGATAAACTAGATGCTTTTAAAGACATTCAGATTATTCATAGGAGTTTATAGGGAGAACACCCTTGTTACCCAGAGAAAGAAGATCCTCAAATATGGGCTTGATCATGGAAGGAAAGTTCTACTGACATTATTTAAATTCAAGGGCATCCACCTCCTTGGGATACCCTTGAATTAATTGCTTTAGTGTGTAAAAATGGAGATTACACAGGTCACAACTGTTAACTGATAAAATGGACAGAAAAGTATTCAACAAAAGGGTTTCTCATTTACATCACACCAAAACAAACAGTTCCACTTCTTGTCCTCTGTGAATTGACTTGAACTAAATTTAGCGTTTATCAGAGGGAGGGAGAATAATTCAGTCTTACAGGTTGCTGTTGCCTCTTTTACTTAGAGAGAAAGCAAGGTTTCATGATGAAATCCTAAGCTTCAGCCCCATCCCTGCCCCTGACAGCTATATGTCTTTGGGCTAGTCATACAATGCCCTGGAATTTCATTTTCCTCATTTGTAAAATAAGGGTAAACTTTAAACACCTTGTAGAGCTGTTGTAAGAAGAGTTGAGATTTGTTTTCCAAAGTGTGGTGTTTTTTGTTTGTTTTGTTTTTGTTTTGTTTTCAAAATGGTACAGGCCCTTTGGAAGACAGTTTGGAGGTTTCTTACAAAACTAAACGTACTCTTAACATACAATCTATCAGTCGTACTCCTTGGTATTGACCCAGAGGAGTAGAAAACTTATGTCCACACAGAAACCTGTACAAGGATGTTTATAGCAGTTTTATTCATAGTTGCCAAAACTTGGAAGCAGCCGAGATGTCTGTCAGTAGGAGAATGGATAAACTGTGGTACAACCAGGCAATGGAATGTTACTTAGTGCTAAAAATAAATGAGCTATAAAAACATGAAAAGACATAGAGGAAACTTTTATTACTAAGTAAAAGAAGCCAATTTGAAAAGGCTACATACTGCATGATTCCAACTATATGACATTCTGGAAAAGGCAAATCTATGAAGACAATAAAAAGACCAGTGGTTGCCATGGATTTGTTGGGGCAGGTGGAAGAATGAATAGGTGAAGCACAGAGGATTTTTAGAGCAATGAAAAGACTCTGTATGATACTATAATGATGGATCCATGTCATTATAAATTGGTCCAAATCCATAGAATGCACAACAGGAGTGAACCCCAAGGTAGGCTATGGACTTTGGTTGATTATGATGTGTCAGTGTAGGTTCATCCACTGTAACAAGTGTACCACTCTGGTGGGGGATGTTAATAATGGGGGAGGCTGTGTGTGGGAGCAGGGAGTATATGGGAAACCTCTTCACTTTCCTCTTTATTTGCTGTGAACCTAGAACTGCTCTTTAAAATGTCTTTAAAAAATGTGTTTCTTGGGTCACTACAGTTCTGCCTTTGAAGGGGGTATAAAGAAACCAAACAGATAAAGTCTGGGGCCTTTCACTCCACAATCCAGAGTAGCTCCATATTGGCTTCAAGATTTTAAGCATTTGAAAACCCTTAAACTCTCATTTATTCATTCAGGTACTCACATATGTATACTTTGTTTTGCTATATGCCAGGCACTGTCGTAGACCATGGGGATACGATAGTGATCAAGATAGACAAAGTCCTGGCCTTCATGGGATCATATTCTAATGGGATAATGTTCACAGGACTGAGGGGAAAATGATTATTATTTTACCAGAGGATTGATTCTAAGAAAACCAACAAGTCTGGCTGCCACTTGGAAAACATGTGAAATCTGAGTCTGGAAGCCAAATCTCTATGTCATATTTCTCAAGAAGTTGTGCCCATCTGGCCAAAAATGCTTTTGCTTTGGAGAAAGGGAGTTGCCAAATGGCAGGATGGGTTCCAGTGGGATAGTCCAGGCATCCTTCCCCGAGTTGGGGCAAGAAGCCCACTGTTCAAAGTAACTTGCCAAACATCCTCTTTGTGATATGAAAAATTCACCACTCTCCACTCTTTAATCATATAGCTGCTTAATCTGCAATCAAAGGCTGTCTGTGGATTGCCTTGGGCCAGTTTTTCCTAGGCATGGGTCATTTCCATGCCACTTTTGAGGTATTTTCTCTCTCTCTATTTTTTTTGCCATATCCACATACCTTCATTATTATTATTTACTCACTATACAGGTTTAAATCTACTCACAATTTACTCAAATTTACTTAAATAAGAATCTCTAGTAAATAAAAAACTGGAACCATTTTCCAGAAACCATAAGGTATGCATAGGGAATAAATACTACACAGACAAAATAATGTTATTAAAATCTTAAGTGCTGTCTGCTAAAGATTTTGAGCCCAAGACCTGCTCTCTCTTTGTTAAAATATACTATCGCAAGGGTTAGAATCCTGCTAAAGATATGCTGACACTAAACTGGGACTTTCTGCTTGCCTTATTCAGAAATATGGAAATTGAAAAAGAACTGTCTCATATGTGACTCAATGTTATTTAATTCCATGGTCGCATACCACCTAGATGCATCTCACACACCACCCATTGACCTAAAATAAATAGACTGCTGGATAGTTCTACAGCAAAGATGTGTTTATTCAAAATCAGCAGAGAATTGCAACTGGGGTCTGCAACCATGGCGAGCCACGTGCAAGTCTCCACATAGCAAGGGAAGGAGGACCCTTTTATAGAGGAGGAAAAGAAATTGGGAGGGCTGTAGTAAACAAGGAGTCTATGGCATTTCATTGGCTGAGTCCTTTCCAGGAAAGAAGAGGAGTCTTCCTCCTGTTGGGCTCAGCTGTCATCGCAGGGCATGAGAGCTCCCCCTTCAGGTCTCCTGACTCTATTTAATTGTGATTTCTGTTTATTAATTTTTAATACACCTAAACTCATTTCAAGTCTCACCAGTGCTGAGTGTTCCACGTTGGGGAAGCTGTTTTGCGGGAGCTTGACTTTTGTAGACCTTAACATTACGCTCTGTGACGCCTCAGATCTAGCAGACCAGCCCTGGATATGCTTCCACACATCACCCGGTCTGTGAGCCAGAGATGAAGTCCCAGTGTCTCAGCTCCAAACTCATTCTTTTTTACTCTGTTTCTGATGCTGAGGCTGGGACTTTGCAAACCACAGTTCCCCCTTACCAGAGGGGTTCTCATTAAATTCTGCCAGTTGGAGGCATTTGAGGGATTCCGCATGGCAGGAGGAGGGAGAAGGGACTTGCTCTTCTCCTTTTGCCTGTAGAAGTTTCTGTTGGTTTTGCCCAAGCAAGGGCCTTTCACCTGTCATGGGCATTGGTTCCACTCTCCAGACTTTTTATGCACTTCCAGGATCAGCCTCATTGCACCCCTCAGAGATGCCCTTGGCAGCCAGTCAGTACCCTTCCCTTGGACCATACATCTGTACCTCATCTCCACCAGGACCTGTGAACTTCTCAGGTACCACTATCAACGGGGCAGCACTCTATTGTCAGATATCTGAGTCCCAGCTCCTCATAGCCACTCTTCCAAGTCATTAGGTTTTGGTGACCCCCAAGCTCTCCCTTTGTTCCTGTAACCCTACCAGTGGTGGTTGCTTCCTAAAGTTACTATCTCTGTGGTGCTTCAGTGCTCCCTTTTGGCTTTTTCTGTTCTCCAGCATCTGTTAACCAATTCCTTTCATCACATTCTCTTGGTTGAAATACCTAGTCATTTTTGTTTCTTGACTGCACCCTGACTGACAAGTATTTGCTTTCATCTTTCTCACTAGAGGGAACTCATTAAGCACAGAGATCATTATTAAATATTCAACCAGTGTTTTCTGAATGCTTCCTTTATAGAAGGAAACAATTTCACACTCTTGTTATCACTGCTGATCATCCCTTCCTACTTCTGATTCAGTGCCCCTGAAGGAAGAGCTGATAATCTGATTGGCTAGCACCCAAGACGTTGGCTTTACATCATTCCCTAGTGGTCAGTGTTCCCAGGAGCCACGCCCTCTTCCGCACCACCACTTTCACTCTACATTGGGTCAGACCCCTTTTAGGATCTAGCCATCTTTCTCTTTCCCCCACAGACAACTCAAAGTATGCTGCTCATAAGATTTTGATTCAGAGGAAAATAGGAATCTCACTTGGGCCTCCAGGGCTAAGCCCAATAATAGCTCAAAGCAACTTTTAGCATACATAGTGATCCCTCTATATCCATGGGTTCAGCATCTGCAGATTCAACCAATCACAGATTGAAAATATTTTTTTAAAAAGTCCCGAAATTTCCAAAAAGCAAAACTTGGATTTGCTGCATGCCAGCAACTATTTATGTTGCATTTGCACTGTATTAAGTATCATAAGTAACCTAGAGATGATTTAAAGTATACTGGAGGATGTGTGTAGGTTACATTCAAATATTACACCATTTTATATAAGGAACTTGGGCATCCATGGATTTTGGTATCTGCGGGGCGTCCTGGAACCAATCCCCCATGGATATGGAGGGATGGCTGTACATTGGGGTTTGTGTGTACTGGATCTGTTAATGATAAAGTGGAACTTTTACATATCCTCCTATTGGTTTTTGTGGGTTTTGCTTCCTTAGGAACTTGGTAGAGATGAGAGTTGTATTATTTTCTATTACTGTATATCAAACCACCCCAAAACCTAGTGGATTAAAATAATGACCATTGATTTGCACATCATTCTCTGGGTTGGCAATTTGGACAGGGTTCATCTGGGATGGCTCATTTCCACTCCACCTGGTGTCGGCTGGGCTCATTCATGTGTTTGCCATCAGTTGGTGGATCAGCCGAGAGTTGGCTGTCCCTGGATGCCTGATGATTGCCTAGGGTGATGAGGGCAGCTGGACCACATGTCTCTCAACGTCCAGTTAGTCTGAATGTCTTCATATGGTGGCTAAGTCCCAAAAGCAGCAAGACAAAGAGAGTGAGCACTAATGTGAAAGTGATTTTCATCCCTTTTCTACCATTCTATTGGCCCAAACCAACCAAGTCACATGACCAAGCCCAGAGTCAATGTGGGAAACGACATGAAGTATAAAGCCTTGCATGGTTTGGGGTCACACTCACCTTTCTGGTTCTGTCTTTAGCTAGACTCTCCCCACCAACCCCCACCTCACCAATCTCCTTCCTCCAGCCTTCTACCTGCCTCACTCCAACCCTATCTTATGATCTAGACTTATGAAACTAATTGCATTCCCTACCTTCTCCATGTTTACTTGCACCTCTGGCCCTTTGCACATGCTATTTCCTCAGCCTCGGACTCTTTCTTTTTTTTATTTTTTATTTTTTTATTACCACCATCCCTCCTCTGCTTCTTGTGACCAGTGCTGGTCATTCTTCAGCATTAAATGCAACTTCCTACTGGAAGCTTTCTGCCAATCCTCTGAGACTGTGTAAACCTTTCTTAAAACATGTTTCCATGGCACCCAGCTCCTGTCCTATTACATAAGATATGGAACTTGTCTGTTTGCTTATCTGTACTCGCACCAGACTATGGGTTTTGTAAGGATAAAAATCATGCACATTTCTGTGCCTATAGCCCATCAAATTTGTTTTCTCTAACCTTCCTGAGCAAAGAGTTCTCTAGAATAGAAGAAAATGTTTCCCTTTTGCATTATGATAGCATGAGAACAGGGCAAGCTCAGGACATTGAGACGTGGCATCTTCCCATCCTTTCTGGACTCATGTTTGGTTAATGTGCTCTATAATTGGCTTCCTGACTTTGAAATGTTCTCCTCAGGAAGCAGTTTAACTACCAAACACAGTTACTCTAACAACACGCTCCCTGGGGGTGTTGCTGGAGTGGAGAAGAGAAGATTTAACTGCTAAGATATTAAGATTTTTTTCCCTATTTTTTTTCTTATAAAGATCTTATATTCATAGACATAAATGGAGAAAAATTGACCCACATGGTACAACAACAGAGAGATGACTCAGACAGCTAGATTAGAATTTAACTGCTCAGAGCTGTACCTCAACAGAACCCTCAGTGTTCCTGCTTACAGGACATGTGCTACAGGGCAAACCCCAGGAGTACCTTAGTGAATAACCATTGTTTGACCTTCAAGGCTTGGAAGGACATCTTGCTTTTGATCAGAAGGACCCCTCACACACATACCATCCCACCACCCTAAACATCAGTGTGGAAACAAGAGAAACTGTTGCAAAGTAATTAGTCACCTAAAAAGGTACATCTAAAAGTCTATCCCCCTCAACCCCAGTGGTCATTGAATTTGGATGCCATATCTTGTTCACAATGTACAAACACAGCCTTGTGCATAGAAGATACTTAATTATCATATGATGAATAAATTGATAGTGTTGGTGAATGGGAAAATAAAGTCCATATTCAAGCCTGTGTTCCAAGTGTGTAAAATTATGAACAAGGCATATCTTCTAGAAGGTGTTGAACAAGTCTTTGTTGAATGAATGAAGGAAGCTGAGGCCCTAGAGAAGGTCAACACTTCCAATAAACACATTAATCTCAGGAGTCAGCCTCTTCATTTTGACATTTCTTCCAAAGAGGAAGTCAATTATCCCTGAAATATGACCCAACACTTTGTCTCTGATTATTCTTGAATATATGAACAAAAGAAAAAAAAAGAAAGGTCACCTGGGGAAATAAATTTTAAGATGGTAAGCTTCGAGAGAGAGATTTGATTCAATCTGGAACATCCAAGATGGAAACTTAATATGTAGCAATGGAAGAACTCAGGCAACGCCTCTGGGCAGAGACAGGAGTCCTGCCTACTGCTTTTCACTCCAAACTTCTATTTTGGAAAGATGCAAGGTCATTAGAACATCAAGGCTGGGTCTGAATAGAAGACTACTTGGTTCTGCACCTCTTCAACTACATAAAGCTGCAAATTCATCTCAATATGAACAGAAAGACAGCACATGGCATAAAGCAAGAGTTCCGCGTTACGGGTTGATAAACCTGTGTTCAAATTCAGGATCTCCAGATAACAAACTCTAGGAACTGCATAAATTATTTCCCCTTTTCAGGCTTTAGTTTCCTCATCTGTAAATAATGACAATAATGTTTCAGATTGTGGTAAGCAGTAAAAGAGAAAATGATTTATAATGAGCAATGCTACATAGTGCAAGAGGTAATTGTCACTACTATAAAGACAGAGCTCTCATCTACAGAAACTTAGAATCTAATCAGAGAGATAGATCCGTGTTTAAAGCTGGAATTCATGGAAATCTGTATTCCTAATCCGTCTGTTCCTTGAGTGATTTTCAACTGTTATTTGTTCATTTAACAAATATTTATTGAGCATGCACAACTGGTCAGATAATGTGCTGGGCACTGAGGGGATATCATGGCAGGAAGAAGAGAGACAACCCCACTCTTCTCATGGGCCTTCTAAGTGAGTGGGTGACCTGCAGACACATGCAAACAGGATGTTGAGAGCTTCTTAAGGCAAATCCCATTTGGTTGCCTCCTCTCTCTTTCTTGAATGCTGTGATCACTCTAGTTATTTTAACTGCCTGATCTTTGAAGGCAAATGAGTTGGCAATAACTGGGCAAACTATTTGGCTTTTTCTGTGTATGCTGAATGTGATATATGAGCAAAGAAGAAGGTTAAAATAAGCCTGGCCATGGAATGGAAATGAAAAGCTTGGGTATGGAAGGACAAAAATCTTGGGGATTGCAAGGATTCCTAGTTTGAAAGTTTTCATTGACATTAATAATCCAGTTTAGATGAAGGAACGCCTATGTTTTTCCCTGGACTGGCTTTTTAGACTGAAGTTTTAGGAAGGGGGCCTTTGTAGAGGTAGGTACTTGTCTATGTGGCCCTTTTCTCTAAAGTCACGACTAAAAGGAAAGAAAATTGATGACTCCTTCTTCAGGAATGTAGACAAAGCTGAAATCGCCATCTTAGTAAGAAGGACTCTGAGGAATAGAAACATGGGAGAGCTTGGGAAAGTCCAACACTTTTTTCTTTTTTCATTTCCTTTTTCATACAGATCAGCAGTGAAAACTCTTAAAAAAAAAAAAAAGAAAAAAAGAAGGGACCACTTCTTTAGGAGAAGCTGAGAAAAGAAGATGTGAGTAAACTATATTCTACTCTGCAGCCAGAGTGGATCCTAAGCAAAAGCCTGGGTGGGGTCTGCCTCAGAGGCAACACACTTCCAGGGCCTCTGCTGGTGGGAGAGTGGGGAGAATTCGCTGTCTGGATGCTGACCTCGACCAAAGAAGGCAGCCTGGGCCTGAGCCTCAGAAAGACCAGGGACACCTATTGCAATAGTCTTGAATAAAAGTCTTCTTTACCATTTTAAGTGTCAGAATAATTTTATTTTTAACACGAACTCTAGTGAACCTATAGAATAAGGACCAGAGCCTGTGACCCACAAATCTGAGCTCTTTGTCCCAATCATTCAAATTTATGGGTTCATACTACTCTACGCATAGCCTGAGAGAGGTCCACTCTTTTATGGATCATAGGGAAGCCTTATAGCAGGTCTTACTATTTACAATCTTTTCTGCTGCTATCCACTCTCCACAATGTGTTGGAGAGTATTTCTAGAGCATGCATGACAGGATAAATTGACGGCCCAAGAGCAGGCTCTGTGAAGAGCGAGGCTGAGTTATCTCTGAGTTTACATATGGAGGGCTGGAAGCCAGATGCAGCCCTCTGATGTGTTTGTTTGACCCACAGAGTCTTTTTAAAAGAATCAGTTAGTTGACACTTTAACAATGAAAATCAACCTGGAGAGTTAGCTAAAAGTCTAAATTTCCTCCCTTGAAAAAATGGAACATCTGGCCATAATGGGTCAGCATTTCTAAAGGCAACAATCCAATGGAGAGCAGGAGCTGTTGTTCTCCTAGATAAGGCATGCATCTCCCAGTTTGTCCCAGTCCCCACCATTCCCTATCGCCACTCCATTGAGTTATTTAACCACCTAATCTTTGAAACCGTATGTGTTTTTAACAACTGGGGAAACTACTTGGCTCTTTTTTTTTTTTTTTTTTTTTTTTTTGCTGTGTGGGGTATGCAAGTTAAGGGGAAGAGTAGAAATGTACATAACAAATGTTGGGTGGGGAAGGAAGAAAAAGTTGGGGAAAGGTATCAGAAATGGCTAATGGAAAAGTCTGATGAAGCAACCCACACCACCTTCCATAAAATCTCTGCGTTTGAATGCCTCTGTCATTAGCTTTGAGAGTTATAGAAAAGCATTGGGAATCAGCTAAAGGTGGGCACAGCTCAAGAGCAGAGACTGTCTAGTGTGTAGGCTCAACAAAGCATGGCCTGTGGATCTTCCTGGTCACATTATTCTCCTGCGTTAAATCTATGTCCCTCTTTCCTACTCAACTGTGGGCCTCTCATGAGCAGGGACCATTCTTTTTCCCTTGTGTCTCCTGTATCTTTCTATCACTTTCCTGATTAAATCCAAGTTCCTGAGACTAGAACATAGGACTCCAAGATTTGATTTACTTCCCAATTCTTTTTTCTCACTACTTCCTCTTCATGATAAACTCCATCATTACCCAAATGTTTAGAGTTCTCCAAATGCACTTTATTCTTCTATACCCTTGTGCCTTCACATTTGGTGTTTCCACTACCTGCAATATCAAACTTCACCAAGCAAATATAAATTTTTTCTTCAAGCCTCAACTTAAGTATCTCCTTGTCTTTGAATTAATCCTGGATTCTCATTTTTCCACAGGCCAAATGAGTCATTCAGGTGTCTTTGTACATATCTGCATTATATCCATTACATTCATCATATTGTGGTATACTTGCATCTTTACAGGATTATCATCCCAAAGGTATTCAGAGCAAAGGATAATAGTAAATGTATTATTCCATAGCTCAGCCCCCACCAGTTAATGTTCTACAAATGGAACATTGGCCCATCCGTGAGCCTTTCTCTGACCTTTAACCCATGTGCTCTCTGCTGAAGGGACAAGTGTGGGGATGGATAAATGCATACATGGCTTAAGAAATGGAAAAATGATTCCTGAGGTGTCCTAAGGAGACTGCTATCCTCTGTGCCCATGTAGTCTTGGTTCCCACACACAAGGATGAATCCCCTCACACCCAAACTATCTGTAGACTTAACATCCCTACCATTGCCTGATGGAGCCCTGTACCTGTGTCCTCCTAGCCTAGAAAGTGCTATTGCAGATGCTACTGCTTAGCATCCATAGTGCCTAAGGCTCTGTCTCTGGTCACAGAATCTCTCATGCAAGGGGCCAAATTAAGCCTCTGGCATGATTCTTCAAAGTATGCTTCGTAATTGGATCAGCAGATGTTCCTTCCCTCTTGCCTGCCATTTTTCTTACCATGCAGTGAAAGCCTTCCACAAGGGATAAACCCCACACTGGGAACGTTCTCATTTATCAGCCACTCGCACCATTCTCTGGGTGTTTTTTTTCCTACTTCCATGGAGCAGATTCAGTGCCCTCCATAGGGGAAGTTGCCCCTTCAGAGAGTTCGCCCCAGTTTCCAGGCACCTCCCTTAACTTTCTGCTCCCTCCTCCCATTTCCAGTTATATCTCATTCAGCAGGCTTGACTTAATTCTTGTGATTCTCTTGGATGCTTTTGTCATACGTAGAGGTTTACCTCTCTCACTAGACAGAGGAGGAAGAGTGGGAACCATCTCTTCTCATGTTTATGGGACCTAGCCCCACACCGGCCAAAAGCAGTTGCTTAATAATTACTTATTTAATTAATAACAGTCTTAAAACCTGGCATTTAGTTGTAATAATAACTATAATACTAATGACACCTACAATGTATTGATTACTGGCATACATAAATTATGTCATTTAATTCTGCCCCGAATCCTGAGTGGTCATATTATTTTTTCCATTTTCCAAACCAAGGCTCAGAAAATGTATGTGACTTGCCCAAAGTTACACAGTTTAAAAGTAGTACCCACGTTTTTGATTGGAAGGAAGACCTGATTTCAAAACACATCCACAGAATGAATGCAAGAGTAACTATGTGAACGTTTCCATTTAGAAGTAAATAAACAAATAAGCGGGGTCTAAGTATTGCAGTATAGGCACGGTCATATCACATCCACAAATGCTATAAAACTGCACAGCCCTTATGAGACGCAGGTGCCTGGGGTCTTAGAAGCAAGACGCTCGGGTACCTTTCAGTCTTCAAATTGTTGCTTGGCTGGTGAAGAAGACGCAGGAGTTAGGGTAGGGAGGAGGCAGGAAGAAAGGGGGAGGAAGTCGACAGGATTTTGCTCTGTTCTGTTCGTCGTTCTTTGGCTGGACACACATTTTTCTCCAATTCAAAAAAAAAAGGGAAAGAAAAGACAGAGATCTCTTTTGCCTCTCTCTGCTCTTCCTAAACTCTCAGGCTCTTTCCCACAGGTCCACAAAACTATCAAGTACCCACTGAAGTGGAAAAAAAGGAGATGTCTTCTATACTTCAAGTCACAATCCTAGGAGCACCTCTGACATGGATCTTTCAAGGAAAAGACTTGATCCATTGCCTCAGTAATTACACCGTCCTCCACAAATTCCCCCAATGATTCCAGCAGACCTGTCTCTCACTGGAAGAGGTGACCCGGGACAGGAAGAGCTTCATCTTATTGACGCAGGTGAGAGGGGACTCAGAGCCCTCTTCTTTAAGTGGATTTTGCTTGTGTCCTCAAGACTAGGGCTGAGAGGGGTGTTGAGCCTTCTTGCTGAGCACACTGTAGGTCCCCCAAAGACCTGGCATCAGGGGCATGGAGGTAGCAAACCTGATATGTTCTCTCTGATCTCAGGAGTTTTCCCCCTTGCTGTTCTCTCATCCTCAAAATGTGCTTCTCTGGTCTCTTCATCCAAACAATTTGAACCTAGACTCATGATCTCAGCCAAAATATCACCTCCTCCAGGAAGTCTCCCCTCACCTTCAGATTTTGTCACAGTAGTAGACTGGTCGAGAGTGTGGGAGCTGGAATCCCTAGGCCTGGAATTGTACCCATAGCTACCACTTACTAGCTATGATCTTTGGGCAAATTACTTTACCTCTCTGTGCTTCAATGTTCCTTTTTAGTATTAATTGGGAGAATAATGTTGTGAACATTGACTAAGTTACAGCATATAAATCACACAGAACAGTCCCTGCCATGTAGTAAAAATTTCATAACTGTCAGTTATTGTCATTATTATTATGATTTTTCTTTATTGCACTTTGGCACTTGGAGTTATTTGTTCATCATCAGCATTTGCCCCGAGACTTCAAGATTCAAGAGGTTCAGCGAGTGTGTCTGTCTTGTTTACTGCTAAATTACAACCGCTTTGCATGACACATCAAAGACTGAATAGATTTTGAATAATGAGTGACTCAATCAATGAACTGAAAATCTTCGGCAAACAGTGAAGTGACACCAGCTCTCTCTAAGAATATCTATCATGTTTTCTTTTAAATCCCTAGCAGAATTTCAGCCTTCCAATAGACAAGAAAGAAATATTTTTGGATGAACCAATGATACTTTTGGGGAAAGGTGGACGAACAGTAGAGATAAGAAACGCAATCGCCAAGCATGTGCCAAAATGCCAGAAAGGGTTTGTTCTTGCAAACGCTTAACATCCAATGAAAATCATCTAGGATAAAGGGGCTTGCCATGTAGCAACCTATGAAAACACAAAAAAGGAAGCACGGTGGTGGCTGCCAAATGAATATGTTTCAGGCAGCTGAGGCCAGGTTGTGCTGTGGGAAGTGAAAGCAAAAATAAATACCTCACTACTTAAATCAATGAAGTTTGATTTGCATTCCTGCTCTCTGTGCAGCGCTGGTCTACGGGGAGTCCCTGGAATCCCACAGGCACCAGGCTAACAGGGCCTCTACCATCTTATAACGTCACCGTCTCAACACAAGACTTCAGGGTTTTCAGCAGCAAAGGGAAGAGCACGGAGAATCACACACCCAGCAGTTCAGGAAAAGAAACAGAGTCTCGGATCCTTTGGGTTCTGATCCGAATTGGCACCACTGGATCTGAATCTTTTATACAATTCCTAGAAAGCAAAAGTCTTTGGTAGTAGAGCGGAAGTAAAAATGCATTATCTGAAGAGCCGGTACCAGCATTTTTCTTAAGGAGGAAAACGCCTTTTTTTTTTTTAAGGAAAATACTTTAGGAAGCTACTTGGGGTAGAAGGTGGGACTCTGAAAGCATGGATGCTGGCAGGAGCTCTGGGAGCAAATACGCCATTCTGCGTGAGATAAAAGAGACGAATTATACTCCAATAAAGATGTTTAAAAAAAAAAAAAGAGACGAATACAAAGGAGAGGACATCTCGTTTGTTCCTAAGAAGGGAAAGATGGTTAAGAGAATGAAATGATGTTCTTGAGATCTAAACCATGCCCCAACTTTCCTCTCTTACATACATGTCTTCAGTAAAGTCAACCGACACAAAGACTGCCTAATGCGAGCCTATTGTGCGTGAATGTATGTGTGAGGGAGGCTGAGTTCCTATTTAGGCTGACCATGTATGGAACCAAGACACCATGCCCTCTCGGGTGAGATATCCTGTACAGCAGGGAAGCCAAAAGCCCTGCCAAAGGCAGCTATGAGAAATGTAAAGCCCCTGGGAACCGTCAGAAATATGGGACAGTACTTTGAATTTCTGGAGACTAGGATGGAAGCCAAAACACATCTCATTTAGATCACACGAGAGTCTGGCTGGAATTTGGGACATCTGTAAATTAAACACTCATGAAAACATTTCTTCTTTAATGCCTTGCAGTTGTAAACATTGCACACTAAAAAATAAAAGAGTTCATGGGAAGAACGGATTGGGGAAGATCATTCAAAACTATTTATAACCGGAGCACTCAGAAGACAATCACAGCCCTAGTACAAATACTAACAGACTTAAGTGCACCAGCAAATATACGCAGACCAGAGTAAGTCCTCAGCAGCTTTACACCTGGGCTTTATGTCCCCTTTGACTAACAATTTCATTAAAATTAAAAATACGACCCAGGTTGTAATTTTTTCCCTGAATCCATCCCTTTAATGAGGAGGAAATGTCTTCCCAGATCCTCTAGAAGCTTAACATGTGGAAAGCACAGTAGTTCTTGAGGCCATCAAACTAGCCATTACATGTACTAACGTTGCAGGATCACCATCTCCTGTTGCAAGCTCTTCTTTAATTATTGGAAAACTTCTCCTAATCACGTCAAAGCATTAATATGCTGGGGAAAAGCTGTGAATGAACTAATGTGACTTCTGCATGACACAGACATCGTGCCCTTCTTAACTGATCACATAGGAGATAATTCATGTCAATGAAATGTGTTGACAGAACAGACAGTACTACTTGCTTCTCTCTATTCTTTTTTTGGTTTTTTAAAGGAGGAGATGGAGACTTTAGGGCATCTTGGGACCCACTGAATTACCCATTTGAAGCCCTGCTTACCCCAGCGAGCATCCCTGGCAACAGAGTGATGACAATGATCTTGGGCATAAAGTCAGAGAAGTCATGGAAATCATGAAAAGACTCTTCTCTGAGCTCCAGGATCTTAAATATTCTGTTCCTCTTTCAAGACTGAGTTTTGTCTTAGAAACCTAATTATAGTTTCAGAAACTTTTCATTGTCATATATTCATTTTTATAGGCTTTCACTTACTCATTTGTTTTTTTTCATTAAATATATATTAAGTGGCTGCTGTGTTTAAGGGAAGGATACAAGACATGAATATATATTAATGTATATGTTTGTTTTCTAGGCTATCTCCCCCTCTAGATTCTGAAATCATTTACATCAAATGTTCATCTCTCTATCCTTACAGTCTAAGTCATGGCCTAGCATAGAACAGGTCTCCATAAATCCTGCTGAATGAATGAATAAAAGGAACTTACTTACTTGGCAGTTAAAGCACATGCCTTGGATCCAGAAGAGCCAAATTTGAACCCCTTTTCTACCACACAGATAAAACCATAGACAGGTTACTTAACTCCACTAGCCCGTTTCCTTATAAGTGCAGCGAGAGCAACAATAGCTGTTGTGAAAACTAAATGAGTTAATGGGTGTCAAACAGCACAGTGCATGGTACAATTCATACGTTCAATTAATGTTAGTTTGTTATTATTATTACTATTATTTCAAATATATGAATAAGATGTGCATCTTGCCCTCAATTTGTGTATTGATAGATCAGAATGACTCTAGAGATCATTTAAGTAATCGTTTTACTGGGGAGACTGACTCAGAAATGTAGTGATTTGCTCAAGGTGGATTTAATAAACTCAGTTAAGTGACGGCACCATGACGAGAAGAGTGTTCTAAATCCTAGTCTCTCTGTGGCTCCAAGTCCTTTTCTGAATCTATCTTTTACTCCTCACTCCCACCCAATGTCTGGAGAAAAGAAATAGATGCTACGATTATTCAGACATACAATTTCACATGTTCTTCCCTGTGTGTTACTGGTGTTACCTTGGAGACTTGCAGTATCCCATGAAAAAGATATGCCAAATATCATCATCTCCATGAAGCAGTAAGTGTTCTTTACATTGCAAGGAATAGAAGATTCAACATAAGCTAGATTAAATAGTAGAAGAGATTGTTGGCTCATGTGATAAGAAAGAGTGAAATATGACAGGCTTCAGTATGGGCTAATCCAGTAGCTCCATGATATAACACTAAAGACCTTGTTTGAATTTAAAAAAAAAAAAAAAAAAGAACCTTGTTTGTTAAGGTCTCAGCCCTGCTCTCCAGTGTCGGCTGCATCCCAGGGCTGGCCTCCCATCATGGTCACAGAATGGTGACAAGCAGCAATCTTATGTCCAATAGAAAGCAGAGAACTCCATCTCATAATCATCAAACAACATCTTGAACTCCATGATGACTGGACTACCTCTGAACCAATCCAGGTGATGAGGAAAATTCCATGTGCCAATTGGCTTAGACCTATGATATTCTCAACCAATCACCGTGGAAAGTGAGGTGGAATTAACCTGATTGGCTTGGACCACTCAGGGTCTATTCCATAGCTGTGTGTGGGGAAAATGCCACCAAAGATAGATGGTTGTTGCACAGTGGGAAAGAAGTAGAATGAAGAGCTGATGAACTACACCCTAGTTACAAATAAGGAAGACTAAAAGGGAAGCTGGGCATATTGGAGCTATATTTAGAATAGGGTTTTCTTGATTCTCATGCCAGTATGTTTTTTCTGCTATTTCCTCACTTCCATGAGAGGTGGGTCAATTTATTATTGATTCTATTTTTGCTCTCCTGGGTGAGTGAGGTGTGGGTGCCCAAGCACTGACAACAGGGATACTTTTCTCACTGCATCACTACTTGATATGTACCTGGTCTATGTTATTGTCTGCAAAGGATTAGAATGAGTTTGGGGGACCCCAGAGGTCAGAACAAACCTGTGCAAACGCAAGTACTTTTCATATATATATTTGTAAACGTCTTCTAGCCTTTTCATTGTTAGCACATAAATCAATGGCATAGTATAACCCAACATTACACAATGCACAGTAAATAACTGAGTGAACCGTGTCAGTGTCATCTTGAAGATGCCGTCACTGAAAAATATGGTGCTGGCACTTAAATATCAAACATCATCATAAGTTGTGTAAATAAGAATTCTTTTGTCATCTTGAGCACCAGAATTGTGCGTTAAGAAATGGCTCTCCACGTCTGGTCGCTTTATACTCCTCTGGAATTTCAATTCCATGTAATGAATTTGGGTTTGGATGTCAGCGTCCGTTTTCAGTTCTATTTACTTGCCTCTTTAATGAATTTTTTCTCTGGTAGCATTAGCAGAAACTCTTCAGCATGAATGTCTGGGAGAGTTCTTTGAAGTACCTGCAATGGTGCTGCATTTGGTTCCCCTTCTGTGTGTCCTCTTAACCTATCCAGGGTTTTCCTTACTTCACCTTCAGCACCAACATTGTGATGATGTTTTCCTGTCCCATCTTGAATGACTGCATGTTATCCAAATCCTGACGAGTTGTACATTGGGCATTGCATTCTCTTCTCTTCACAGAGTCAATACTGTTTACTTCTATCTCTGTTAAAAGAATGGAAATGGCAATAAAAACTATTAATAATGTAGCATTGGCTTTTCTTTTTGTAAGTATACTCTTTCTGCCATATTTCTCTGAGAATTTTCAAATAGAGATGTCATATTGCCAAGCAACAGTAGGGTTATTATTAATTTTTTCTTTTGTAACCATCTGACCAATGGTCATTTGCTTACCGCTAAGGGAAACCTTACTAGTGTCTTATGGGTTCAACACCCAGTTCTCCTGGGCTGGATCAGCCTACGCACCAGCCAAGGGCATAGTGGTCTACGCTAATTGGAAGGTAAGTGTGGGAGTCATACCCACTAACACCTCTCCAAATAGTGGCAGACACTTCTTGAGGTCTACCATGATCATACCTCTACAGAACATTGATTCAAGGGAAACATTGCCCATTTGTCACAGGTGATGGGATAGTTTTAGGGGGGTTAATGAGATGCCTGGTATCTCTTCATACCAGCAAGCTCCTTCTTTCAAACTCCACCCTTATTGAATGACCCAGCCATGTCCAACCAAATGTCCAGTGACATATTAATGCACTGTGCATGGCAAGATCCCATCCTCTACCTGTCATTCTCTGTGCATTTCTCTAACTGTAGGATTCTTCCTCCAGATGCACAGTTAATATAAATCCTGCTCTTCTGTAAGATTCGAATCCCAGCCCTCTACCTAACCCCATGTGGTGTCACCAGTTAGGCTGCCAAGGCAAGAATGGTTATTGGCAATACAGTCATAACACAATTATTGGACCAATAAAACCTGAGAGTATCTTTTATGTATTAATCCTATAAATCAAAGTGTAAATAAATGTTATGGGCTATTTGAATCCAGGGGCATTTTCTAAGTGTGGATACTTTTGACAGGACCAAACTTCAAGGACATTATAGTGTAGACCAAATGTCTCAGTGGTCATTTTGGACAGGACCAAATATCTGCTAATAAATTTTAGAACATTTTCATCTCCCCCAAAAGAACCCTTAGTCATCCCTCCTAACCCCCTCATTAACTCTTCTCAAAACTCTCTTTATTGAGAAATATGTCATAGATGCAAAGAAATAATTTAATATGTATGTAATGTTTAAAAACTGAAAATAAAACAAACAAAAAATAAGGTTTTGTTGAATAAAGAACTGACGAGAAAAAGACGATGCTAAAAAGTGAAAATAAAACAAATCTCAAATATTCATTCCCCAGATGGAAATATAAAACATTGCTAATACTATTGATGCTCTGTGTGCTTTTCTCTGATTTCATCCCCTTACTTTCCTCCTAGAGGTACCCAGTGTCCTGAATTTTTAAACATCAATTTGATTGCATTCCCTGATAATTTTAGAAGAAATACATGTGTTCTTAAACTATGTATTATTTAGTTTTATCTGTTTTTGAAAGTGGAACAAATCAAACTGAATATATTCTTCTGCAACTTGTTCTTTTCCCCCTCAATGCTATGGTTCTTGAGATTTATCCATGTTGATGCTTGCAGCTAT